>NC_056749.1:859810439-859865439 GCF_019279795.1 Protopterus annectens
GCAGCACTTTAAATCATATCACTCTCTTCCAAACACAATGATAGGAATAATAAGGGAAATCGATCCATTGTCCTTGGAATGATCACAATCGTAGATACAGTGTGATATACAAAACACCAAAGTTAAAGATTTTAAGACCTGTAACTTGAAGTTAGGTAATAAATACTATATAATGCTGTAAGCAAGAAAGAAGAGGAAAAGGAAAACTTGCAAAAATAAAGTAATCACAATTTAGCTAATGTAAACCATTACGTCTGAACCCTTCATTTTACTAGTAAACAAGCTTCAGAGTTGCCTTTGTCCTGTGACAATGCTGGCATAAAGTGTTTGTGATGTAATAAGTTATAATGATTAGCCAAGGCAAACACAGTGTGTGTGTGTGTGTGTGTGTGTGTGTGTGTGTGTGTGTGTGTGTGTGTGTGTGTGTGTGTCTGTGTGTGTTTTCTGCTAAGAGTTGCAAGCTATGGTGAGAAGTGAGAACTGAATTTGTATTCCCCCATTATTGGCTTTGTTTGTCCAGTTTTTTTTTTTGTGCTAAGAGGTTGAGAGCTATGGTGACTGAGAAGTGAGAACTGAATTTGTATTCCCCCATTATTGGCTTTCTCCAGGTTTTTTGTGCTATGAAATTGAGAGTTATGATGAGAAGTGAGAACTGAATTCACTAAATGATAGCCATTAAGTTTCAGTCTTCCTATTTTTCAGAAAACTTCTGATTTGGCATAGTGGTATGTTGCTCTGACTGTAGTGCATAGGATCCTGGGTTCAAGATTTGTCAGTGAAATGCACAGAAGTAGCACAATATTTTATTCTAGCAACTTTCCAAAATTATACAAGCAATGTTTAAAATGTGTCTCTGGTTTTTGACCTTTTGTTCCCTCCCAAAAAAAAAACTGAAATTGAAAATAAGTGTGAGAAGCTGTGCAAGATGCCTATGGCTTACACCACTGTCATTCTATTTATAGTGTGGGTGTGGAAGTAGACTTTTATGATGGAAATGTTCTGAATTGGGCAGTTTTGTCATTATTGCTTCATGCATTTTGTTTCATTGCCTACAGTACAGCCTACTGGAAAAATGTTCAAACAATACATTTAAAATGTGCTCTGTCTAAAAAATGTGCTGTATTATACAAGGAATATAATTTAATAAAGTCAGGAAGGTGCATCAAAGAAAATAACACATGTATGCTTCTTGTTTTGTGTGCAAGGAGCCAATGATTTGAAAACAGCCCAAAGGTAATCTTTATCCACCATTGACCAGGTGCATTTTGTTTGTATGTAGTGTGGGTTTCAATGCTGTTTCAATGAATGTGAGTTTCAAGGGCAGAGAAGTTTTAATGCAAAGTCTATTTTCATTGTGAGACAGCATTGCTTTGTTTAGTAGATGTCTATTAGTGTTTGTGCATTGTGCTGTAAAATGTAAAAATAAAATCCAAATAATCATTGTTGAAGGAAAGCAGTATGCACATATTAGTGTTTATGGTAAATGGGGCTAAATAGCAGGGTAATTGGAAATTGGAATGGCTGCAGGGGGACTCTGGTGCCATACTTTGGTTCTCTGTTCTTCAGGTTACATTTGAAAGTCGGTATCCCACAATTCCACTGGAGTGGGTGGGGTTATGTAATTATGTATACAAATTAGATGTTAATCAGCATACAGATTTGTACCTATTTTTCATGGGCCTTGTCCAGATTTTTGATGTTTCCATGTGGAGAGGTATGTATCTATCTATTTATATAGAAAGATATATATATATATATATATATATATATATATATATATATATATATATATATATATATATTTATATGTGTGTGTGTGTGTGTGTGTATGTGTATTTATAATTTATATATGCTTTGTCTCGAACAATGGTCTATCCTACCTACATGAAAAGCTGGGCAAGACAGGTAAGCAGTATATAGTAAGTTACTAATGCATCAGAGTTAAATGAAAACATTTCTATCAATAGTTTACGGAAAATGCAGGCAGTAACATTTTGAGTGTATGTTTATTTATGTTTTATATAATTCATATTTTTTGAGGATGTATTTTTGATCGTTTTGTGATGTATTTTATGGTGCAACTGTCGTGTGAGCAGAGAGTGACCAGGTTTTCTTGTGGGTTTTGAGATAGCTAAAAGATTTATGTCTTCTGATCATAGGGATCAGTTTGGTCTGTACGTTGAGACTAGATTGGCTAGTGCAGGGCAGGCAGTGGGCTTGAAAATAAGGTTGTGCAAGGTGGATAGCTGAATAAAGGTAAGTTGATTGGGGAGTTCAAGCCATTTTAATTCTAGGAGTGGTTTACAGTGGTGTGTGTGATATTTAGAGTTTGTGGAAAACTTTGCAACTTTGTTGTAGCACTGTTCCAACCTGTTTAGTGTAGAATTGTGTAAGTTAGATAAGATTGGGGCACAATAAAGAAGGGAAAAAAGTAAAAAAAAATGTTTGCAAGGGTAGCTTTTGTTTTTATATAAGAGTCCCAGTTTTTGATGAGTTTTCTTTATATTTTGTTGTATACGGGGGGGGAGTCAATTGAAAGTTTATTGTCAATGATAACACCTAGAAGTTTGGTTTCCTGCACTATTTGTATGACAGTTTTGTTAGATGCAAGGATGTTAAAATGATCAGTGACAGGGGAGGTGTTTTGGGGATGAAAGAGTACTAGTTTTGTCTTCTTTGGATTAAGAAAGAGTTGGGCATTTCTTAGTCATGATTCCAGGATTCGACTGCAGTAAAGGACTGTTGAGTTTTTGAAAGTAGTTCTGGTAGTGATTTAGCAGTGCAGATTATGGTGGAATCTTCAGTGTATTGAATGAGGGTTCCAGGGTGAGAGACAGTGTGAAGTAAAAATAGTAAAAGTGGAATATGAGTGTTTGTATGTAGTGTCAGGTATAAATAGAGATTGTTATCATGTGATATGTGTGCAGCTGAAGGTAAAGTTGGAAATGTTTTGACTTCAGAGTGGGCTTTGATAATGTGGTTAGGTGTTTTACCTTGCAGTTTGTGATAAGGATGGGTGGGGGAGATGTGATTTGTCAGTAGTAAAATTATGGTGCAATACTAGTTTGTGTGTATAGTAGAAGAGAAGGTGGTAAGCCTGGAGTTAATGTAAAATAGTTTCAGGTGGTGATTGTATTGTGATTGTAAAGGAGAGTAAGGTGCAAAAAATTATAGTAAAGGGCATGTGAATTCAAGGTGATGGATGTAAGGGAGAGCAGATAAGTTTGGCTAAATAAAAGAAAGTAAGGTGTGCATGAAATGTGGGTTTGTACAAGGTAGAGTTGTATTTAATTGGATCATAGGAATGAGAGGGAGTGGTTTGCTTACGATAAGAGTACAGGTGCTGAAGGAGGGTGGGATATCGGGTAAGGGCAAGGGAGTGGAGTGAGCAGAGCGAACAGAGCAGGAAGAACCCCCCCAGATGGTTTACCACCATAAACAATCAGTGAGATAGGATGTTCATGGATACAAAGACAAGGTTTCTGAACTCTAAATACTTTTCTCAAGTTAAAGCATAGTTATAGGTTTTTCAATGTCTTTACAGGGATATATTACACTGATAAAAATGAAATATGCTGAAGTGTTAATGTACTTATGTATATCTTCTGTAGAAAGCTCTTATAATTACTTAAACCATCCCACAAGTCTTAGAATTACTTAACCCTGTTTTATGCATTCCTTTAGTTACCTAAAAATCCTTACATTTAATTTATATTTACATAAGCAATTTTGTGCATCATAGGTTCAGAGGTAGGTACTAGGCTTTCTGCCTGAAGGCATTTATAAGCCTAGCTTCCCCCTTAGATTAGTTCCTTGTGCCTCTGTCAGGCAGAGCCATTGAAGTGATCCCTGGGGTAAACTTTCTGTTTCCCATCCACTCATCAATGTTTCTCTTGAATTAGCTCTGCATAATGAAGATTGGAATCTTGTTCCAGAGCATGGAAAGTCTCTGAGATAGGAATCTATCCCTCTAGCATGTCCTATTTATTGTTGTGGTGGGGTTTATATCCCTTGAGCGTGTGGCTCGAGGGGATATGGTTTTCTTTAGGTGGAGCATGTCCATCAATTCTGGGTTGTACATGGCCTTGTATGTCAGGCAGAGATCACCTCTGAGTAGGCGGTATGCAACCGAGTACAGCTGGAGTTTCTTCAGTCGAGCTGCATAGGGCAACTGCTTTAGGCCAGTGATCTTCTTGGTGAGGAACTTCTGTGGTCTTTCCAGTTGTTGCAGGTGTCTTGTAAGGTACATCCCAAATGGGGCATTGTAGTCTATGATGGGTCTGATGAGTGATGCGTAGAGGGGCCCAATGACCTCTTTTGATCTGGATGCAAACCATTTTGTGATTAGGTGGGCCACATAGAAGGATTTTCTAACCACTTTGGCAATGTGATTATCAAAGGAGAGGTTACTATCTACTTGGGTCTCCAGATCCCTTATTATGTCTTCTGTATTTAGGGGGCTACCACCTATGTGGTAGTTTGTGGGTACTTTGTTTTTTCCAAAGGGGATGATTATGCACTTTTTGGCATTTAGCTTGAGACCATGGTTTTGACACCAGGTATCTGTCTGAGTGAGACCCTTGTGGAGGTTGTCTGTGTCAGCCGGAGAGTCAATTATAGCCCCTAGTTTGCATTCATCTGCAAACTTGGTGAGCCATAGTCCTCCTGTGCTTACCTGTACCTCTGAGATGTATATGCCAAACAGGAGGGGTCCTAGGACTGAACCCTGGGGAACACCACTTGTAACAGGGTTAGAGTTAGACCTAGCTCCTGCAACTCTTACCATGTGGGTTCTGTCCGTGACCCAGGTGGTAACTCATCTCGTGACGTAGGGGTTTATGTTCAGGTTGGTGAGCTTGTCTATAATACCTGAGTGGGGAATAGTGTCGAAGGCCTTTGCAAGGTCTAGGTGGGCTGTGTGTACAACCTTTCCCTCACCTATAACCTTGGTAACTGTCTCAAAGAAGTCCACCAGGTTTAGGAGGCATGATCTGCCCTTAACAAAGCTGAACTGGGTTGGGTCCAATGTTTGGAGGTTTCCAATGTCTCTGTTAATGAGATCCATGATGATGCGCTCCATAGCTTTGCAGACCAAGCTAGTCAGGCTTATAGGGTGAAAGCTCCCAGGGTCCATTGTGGCTTCACCTTTGTGGAGCGGAATAACCGTTGCTGTGCGCCACTCTGTGGGCATGTAGCCTGTGGAGTGGCTGAGTTTAAACAGTGTGTTTATGTGAGGGGTTAGTTCATCTTTAAGCTTGTGTAGGACGCAGCCTGGGACACAGTCTGGTCCCACTGATGCTGTGTTTTTGGCTTTGGAAAGGGCTGTTTTAACCTGATTGTCTGTGATTTCAGGGGCACTACATTCTTCTGGTATAGTTATGGGCCCTTTTGGGGGTGAATGGGGGGTGAAGTTTGCACTGAACCTGTCTGCCAGGATGTTGGCTATATCGGTCGGTTCAGTGTATTTTGTGCCATTCTGCACTAACTCCGAGCAGATCTGAGAATTGCCACTTAGATTCTTGACATAGTTAAAGAATGCCTTGTGGTTATCTTTGGAGTCCAAGGCAATTTTTCTTTAGGAGCTAGCCTTGGATGATTTTATGAGGGAATGTAGTTTCTTGCTGATACTGATCAGGAATGTCTTCCCTTTTTGGGATTTTACTCTTTTCTGTACTAGTTTACTCCTACTATCGTATAGCTTGTTTATGGCGGGGGTCCGCCAGACTGGTTTCCTTTTCTTGGAGGAGTGAGTCTTGGTTTTGTTTGGGATAGCATGATCCATGCATTATTGTAGGTGCCCGTAGAGTGCATTAGTAAAGGATTTTGCAGGTTGGACAGCGTTATCCTTTAGCATGAGGGCTTTGAAACTTCCCACCTCGGTCTTAAGTTACGTGAAGTTTGCTTTTGAAAAGTTTTTCACGGTGGTTTCTTTGACCAGGGGTGGTGGTGGAATGTGGATATCCAGAGTGATTAATTTATTGTCAGATCTAACCAGCGAGGGGTTGACCTCTGGTGTGGAACACCAGTCGCCCATGTTGGTGATGACCAGGTCCAATATGTTGTCACCTCTGGTGGGGGTGTTAACCAGTTGATCCAGGGCGCTTGAGTTTATAAATGCTAGGAAATGTTTGGGCCAGGGAGTTCGTACTTGAGTAGTTCTCCCAGTTAATGTTTGGAAAGTTGAAATAACCCAATATCAGGGTGTTTGGTAGGACCTTTATGTTTCCCAGTGTTTCCAGGAATGCGAAGTGAGGGTCCTTGGACATGGTGGGTGATCTGTAGGAAGCTATAATTTGAATAGCAGTTTTGCCCATTGTTAGTTGCATGTGGGTGATATCTGAAGCATCATGCTGTGCCACTAACCTGGAGGTGTGGGTATCCTTGATGAATATGGATACTCCCCCGCCTTTTGTATTTCGGTCCGGGTTTTGTGGCCCAAATGTATGGTATGAATTGTAGCCTGGTAGTGCTGGGATGCTCTCTGGAGCCTTAAACAAGGTTTCTGTTACTGCACATATATCAATTTTCTCCATACTGAGGAGTGCCTCGAGTGCATGCATTTTGAGGTTTAGACTTCTTTCATTGAGCAGCATTACCCTCAATTTTTTGTTATTACATAAACATCTATATATTGTTACACTTGCATAAATATTTCCTATACATCCGTATTACATCGATAAGTTTTTTCCTGTACATCCTTTTAGTTTAGCTTAACATTCCCTAGACATTCCTTGTACTTGTATAAACTTCCCTGCTCATTTATTCATTATTGCATAAACCTATGTGCACCTAATATTCATAAGCATACAGAGGTAGGGAGGGCTGATATAATGGTTATCGTCTTTACCACAAAATTACAAAATGCAAGGCTTGATTTTAACCTCTAGTTACTGGCTAAACTTGTAAGAATCTGCAACCTGATAGCCTACAATTTACCTATAAAAAGATATGATGATATTAGAAAAAAAGAAAACAGATCTACCTACTTTGTGTGAATGTTGCATCTAACCCCTTAAGGCTGCTCCACCTCTGTTTCACTAACATTTAAAATTGTACAGAATCAGATGTCCCAGTACCTACTCATGTGATCTGTGCTAGTTACTCACCACTCTTTTAGTTAATAGTATTTCCTTGTGGGTCTATATTACTTTATCAAATAGTCAAATAGTCGAACATGTAATAGCCGACCCGTAATAATCGAATCGACACAATGTCGAATGATTCACTGGAGATCTCCATACAGTGCGGAAATGGAAGTTTTCCATTGTCTACACTGTAGTGCAATCTTGGAGTTGATATATTTAAGTAGCGGGGTGTGTAGGGGGGTGCAGGGGGGTTTGCCCCCTGTGTAGAGCTTTTAAATGGTTTGTTTGGGTGGGTTTTTATTTTTTTATTTTGCTTTCGAGATTGTGGTGGTTTGATTATTACCGGTCGACTATTACATGGTTGACTATTTTACCATTTGATCATGTAATATAGACCCTTTCCTTGCATCAATTCTAAGTTTAGGTCCAGCTAGCTGCCACATACATCGTCTTGTCCCCATCCTTTTTCTTAACCTCTACCCCTCCCATCAATGTACTTTACTGCCCTCCCACCCATGTGCCTTACTGCCCTTCCATCCATGTGCCTTACTGCCTTCCCATCCATGTGACTTACTGCCCTCCCATCCATGTGCCTTACTGCCCTCCCTCTGTGTGCCTTACTGCCCTCCCATCCATGTGCCTTACTGCCCTCCCATCCATGTGCCTTACTGCCCTCCCATCCGTGTGCCTTACTGCCCTCCCATCCGTGTGCCTTACTGCCCTCCCATCCGTGTGCCTTACTGCCCTCCCATCCGTGTGCCTTACTGCCCTCCCATCCGTGTGCCTTACTGTTGTATTAATCCATACCAGATCCTTTTCCTTAGTTATCATTCTCAGACTGTTTAGCTTCTGTTTATGAATGTTAGCCCATTTTCCTGTTTGATTTTGTAACTCATGTCAGTATTTTTGCCGATAGCTTAATAAAACTTCATTCTACTAAGCTTTGCTATAATCTGTTATATTTACATAAACATGCCCTAAACATTCTTACAACTTCTATAAACTTTCCAATGTACATTCCTTCTGATTTCATGAACCTTCCCAATACATTCATAAAACTGTAACATGCAGACATGAAAAATACAAACAAGGTTGTTAACGTTACACCCAAAACACACACCATCAGCACAAAGGAACAAACACACAGACCCACATATGTGGACATACTCACTTGTAATCTACTCACACCTCCAAGATTTCCTAAAAGAATCTCTCAGAAGCCCTGCACACACTCAAAAAAACAGCACCTCACAAAACACATAAACTATAAAAATCCTAGTAGCCTCATTCCAATCCCATACATCAACACACCTCACAGGCAAACATTCTAGTTATTGTGGATTCCATTGTAAGACATACTGATATCCTTCCTTACCAGGATAACCAAGGAGAAGATCACAGTGAGCTGTCTGGAGTGAGGATCTGCCAGATCAAGTATGCACTTAAGTCTTTAGAACACAAGTACCACTATGACACGGTCATAGTCTATGTGGGCATAAATGACCTAAGATGTACCTCACTGGACTATATGAAGAGGGACATGAAGGAGCTCTCTGAATACGTGTCCTAAGTGGGTATGAATCAAGTCTTGAGTAGCATCCTACCTTCAACTGTGATGATGCCACAGTATCAGCAAAAAAGTACTGACTTCAGCAATTGGCTTAATTTGTGATGTGACAACAAGGGGATCCAATATTTGTCAGCCTGGCGAGGAAAAACCATGATATTTTGCCAGAGATGGTTTGCACTTGTTGCTATTTGGCTTCTGGATACTGTCAAAAAACATTATCTATCCCCACAGTGCCATTATTAGGCCGTGCCAAGTATTTAACAAAAATCACTCACATCTACCTAAAGGTACTGCTGTTCAATGCTAGGAGTTTAAATAAAAAAGTGCACTCTCTGGAAGCACTCCTTACCCCGGAGAATGTACATTCACAGAAATATGGTTCAGAACCATGAAAAGGACCCCAGTATCAAAGGCTATAATGCCTTTCATACATTTTGATCCCCCTCAGTTCAGAATAAAACAAAGGGAGGAGGTGTCTCAGTGTTCATAAAGGACAAGTGCACTGCTAGGCTGGTCCAAGAACATGACTCACTTGAGCTACTCCATGATCAACTAACCATAAGTGCAACCCCCTATCATATACTTACTAGCTACAGATTCACTAACATGAGTCTGGAAAATCACATCTCCTACCTAACCCTACTGGAATCTCTTAACATTCAGTGTAACACCATACTTATGGGTGACTTCAACTACCCTTTCAGAGACTGGGTGACTTATACAATCCATAACTCATTTGCTCAGAGGTTTTTGGACTTTAATGCAAACACCCTGGAGCAACTAGTTAGCTCCCCACCTAGAGATACAAATATCTTACACCTAGTGTTCATGAACATGGGGGATGCTGCTCCCTCCCATGCATTAACTCCTCTCTAGTAAGATCTGACCACAAAATGATTTCCTTTAGTATTAAAATTAACCTAGAACCCCATCAAACTCTAAACCTGTTAATAACTTTGCTAAAGCCAATGACCTCAAACTAAGTGTCAGCTTATTAAACTTCCAAGCTCCTCCAAACCCAGATGATACTGACACCTACTCTGAGCTGTACACAAAAGTGCTGTACAACCACATTCATAGCTTCATAGAGAAGGCAGTACCTGTCAAAGACAAACCTATGATTACTGGCAAAAATAAACCACCCTAGCGGACCCCTAGCATAAATAAGCTATTCAACAAAAGGGAAAGAAATCATGTCCAAAGCCAAGAACAGAGAAATCAGTGCAAAATGAGACTCACCACTTTACACAAACAAGTTAGAGAGCTGGTCAAATCTGCCAAAGGAAACTATGAGGCTTTTTTTTAATTAAGTTTGTAACCTCAGGGGAAATGCTCAGCAATGTGCTGAGTTAATCATGAATGGCAGCACTTACACCCAGCCTGAAACTATAGCAAATCTACTGGCCAACAAGTTCAGTTCGAACTTCTCCCCCCATTACCTCCTACCACACGCAAAGAAATACCTACAACCATCCCCCTACGAGTCATTACAAGGGAACAGGTACTTACACCACTTGCTAAAGCCAAAAACACAACATACATGGGTCCCGACAACATTCCAGGATGCTTCTTAAATAGCTTAAACAGAATCTATCAAAGCCATTAGAAACCCTCTTTAACCACAGCATCTAAATGGACTTTATCCCAGAGGAATGGAGGACTGCAACAGTTGTCCCTCTGCACAAGGTGGGGCCCATAAACTCACTCAGAGAACTACGGACCCATAAACCTGACCAGTGTTATCTGCAAGGCCATGGAAAGAATCATCATGGACCCCACTCAGGAATTATTAACAAACTCACTAAACTAGGCATCGACCCCTATATCACTAGATGGGTTGTAAATTGGCTCACAGATAGAACCCACAGTATGAAAGTAGCCGACTCCAAGTCAGACTGCTGACCAGTCACGAGTGGAGTCACACAGGGTTCGGTTCTGGGTCCTCTCCTGTTTGGCATCTACTTCTCAGAAGTCCAGACCAGCACGGAGGGACACTGGCTGACCAGGTTTGCAGACGACTGCAAGCTGGGAGCCAATATTAACTCCCCAAGTGACATAGACATCCTACAGAAAGGCCTCACTGAGATTAATGACTGGTGTCAAAACCATGGCCTTAAGCTTAATGCCAAAAAATGCGTTGTCAATCCCTTTGGGAAAAACTCATTTACCACTAATTACCACATCGATGGGGCCCACTGAGCACTGAAGGCGTTATAAGAGATCTGGGGATACAGTTTGACAGTAACCTCTCTTTTGACCACCACATTGCCACTGTAGTCAGAAAGTACTTCTATATGGCACATCTCATTACCAAGAGTTTTGCATCCAGAAGAAAGAGGTCATTATCTCTCTCTTCTCTTCCCTCATTAGGTTAATCATTGAGTATATTTCCCCATTTGGGGCAACAGCTGGAAAGGCCACAAAAATACCTTACAAAGAGGATCCTAGCCCTTAAGCATGTGTCCTACATAGACAGACTCAAAAAACCCAGCTATTCTCTGTCTCATATCATCTACTAAGAGGTAATCTCTGCTTGACGTACAAAGCCATGTCTGACCCAGCTCTGTTAGAAATGCTACATCTAAAGAAATCTCAATTCCTCCACACCACATGCTCCACAGACCTCAACCTCGTTACCACAATCAACAGAACATGCTGGAGGGACAGGTTTATAATGCAGAGACTGCCCATGCTCTGGAATAGACTTCCCATACATGTCAAGCAGAGTACCTCACTGGCCCTCTTCAAGAGAAATCTTGATGAGTGGATGGGAAATAGAAAGTTCACCCCACGGATCACTCTAGTGGCTCTACTTGATAGAGGCACTGGGAACTAATGTCGGGTGGCATGATGCCAGGGCACTTCAATGGGCTAGGCTTGTAAAGGCTCCAGGACCATTAGACTAGTACACACCTATGAACCTGATCGATAATGACATAGGAACCCTCCAAACACTGGACCAGACCCAATTTGGCTTTGTCAAAGAAAGGTCTTGCCTGTTCAATATGGTGGGCTTCTTTGAGAAAGTCACCAGGGCCATGGATGAGGGTAAAACAGTATGCACCCCCCTTAGCTGGACCTGGCCAAAACTTCCAACACAATCCCCCACTCAGGGACCATAGATAAACTTACTGAGTTAAACATAAACCCTACATCATCAGATGGATAGCCAATTGGTTCACTGACAGGGCACATGTTGTCTGATTAGCTGAATCCATTTCTGATAATAAACCCATTACTAGTTGTGTCCCACAGGGCTCAGTGTTGGGACCTCTCCTGTTTGGTATATACTTCTCTAAAGTGAAGGCCAATGTTGGGGGCCTCTGGCTCACCAGGTTCACTGATGAGTATACGCTGGGAACAATAACTGAATCCTCAAATGATGCCGAAATCCCACAAACAGGGCTTAAAATGACAAACAACTGGTGCCAAAACCATGCTCTACACTAAATGCTAAATAAAAATCTAAATAAATAATTTTTTTTTTTTTAAAGAATGCTTTTTACTGAGTCATTCTAAAAAGCAAAATACAAAGAAGGAGTGAAATTTGGGAAAGAAACACAGATTGATTTCAGAAAAGCATTCAAGGCTGATTTTACTGATTCTTGCTATTTCTTCTGGTACCTCATTATCACAATGAGCAAAACCAACTGTGAATGCTTTTCTGAAATCAGCCTGTCTGTGTTTCTTTTCCAAAGTTTTCACTCTTGTTCCTTATTTTTACTTTTTAGCGTGACAACTCAATAAAAAGCATTCTTTTTTTAAAAAAAAAATCTTTTTTATTTATATTTTTATTTATTAGTTTTTAAGTAAAATACAACAGTAATTGTATATAAGACTAAAATTGTGTTTTGCTGACTGTGTGTGTGTGTGTGTGTGTGTGTGTGTGTGTGTGTGTGTGTGTGTGTGTGTGTGTTAGCGAGACTGAGGGGCAATACTTAGAGTAAAATATTGTCCATCTGTCATTATTAGAAGCTATTTATTGAAGCTGGCTTTGCAAGACAGTGGAAAATTACTGAGCTTTCTGTGCGTTTTTTCTGCTGTTTCGCGAGAGCGTGACAGAACCACAGAAGGACAGACAGACTAAGCCACAAAGCCAATTTCAGTAAAAAGCATTCTAATAAAAATGCATAATCATACCCTTTGATAAATTAAAAATCCCTGAAAATTAATATATTGATAGCACATCCCCAAAAATAGACCCCGTGGTAAAGAACCAAGGAATGCAGACAGATGGTAACCTAAATTTTGACCACCAGGTAGCTACAATAGTGAGGAAATCCTTCTGTGTAGCTCAACTTATAAGTAAAGGCATGGCATCAAGATCAAAGGAAGTCATATTGCCATTATACTTGGCCCTCATCTGGCCCATAATCAAGTACAATGCTCCCTGCTGCATGCACTTAGCCAGGCACTTACACCAATTAGAGCATCCCCACAGGTTTCTCACTCAAAAAATACAAAGCTTAAGATACATGTCTGATGCAGACTGACTAAAGACCCTATCCCTTTGTTCCATCCCATATTGTTTATTGAGAGGCTATGTATACCCTATCCTACAAGGCATTCTCTAATCCAGCCCTGATGAAAATGTTACACATTTGCAAGAAAAATTATACAAGGATAACATGTTCCATGGACCTGAATTGCTGGAGAGACAGATTCATATCTCAAAGGCTACCTCATCTATGGAATAAACTTCCCATCTTTGTAAAACAAAGCAATTCCCTCACTCTCTTCAAAAAGAATTTGGAAAATTGGATGGGGATCCTTAAATTCACTCCTGGGTAATGCACATGTCCCCTATGGACAGAGACAAGCTGTAAAATGCCTCAGGACTCCAAAACCCGAAGACCCACTACCCTGATACTACCCCATCCCATATCTGGGGAATTAAGATATAATACAGTCATATCCTGGGTATTATTGGCTAGGCTTGTAAAGGCTCTTTGCCATTAGCCTAGTAATCACCTATGAACATAAACCTTTTCAAAAGCATCTTTCTACCTACATGAATGTCTTTCCTATATTCATCGTACTTATATAAGCCCTTCCTATATACATTTATTATGCTCGCTTAAATATCCTCTATGTATAGACTTTTTATTTACACAAACATCCCCATGCATTCCCTTTGTACTTCTAATAGTAAGCTAGTTAAATAATCTTTGCAGATCCCTTGGTAATGTGGACTAGTGTGGGTGTGTGTTGCAATGCATAAATAATGGAGTTGCCTCTTTCAGTTATTCCTTCATATTCTGCACATTTTTTCTAAGACACAGTTATTCCATACTATGAATGTCTAAAAAACTTTATTTACATTTTGAGTCATATTCTGCCTGGGTCAAACAAAGTCCTTTCTGCCTCGCTGCCATTTAACTCACCATATAATTGTTATGTAATCTTTGTTTCTTTCCTATTCTCCCAGTCTTGTCTAAAATTTTGCAGTATATATCATTATAGCCTTTGTATTACTTGCATTTAACACAACTTTGCTTTTCTGTTTCTATCCTTATGTGGTTTTGGGTCCAGTTATATTAAATTAATGAATGCATAAATAAATAAACAAATTGATTTCTCTATTTCACATATATTTTGCTTATTTACTACACTGTAATTTGTGTGCTTGTACCAATACATATTTGAGTGTCCTGTTATAAAGGAGCTTTTATCTTCTGGTGTTCATTGTACATAAACTCTGCCCCCATTGCATCTGTTTTTTTAACAATAAATAAATATATTACATTATAATTATCAGTAAAAAGACGCTTACAATAATAAAAACAAATAAACAAAAATATAATAATTAGCAGACAAAAGGCACCTACGTGTATAATCATAAACAAAAGTACAGGTGCTGAGGAAATGTCTATATGTTCCATTCTTTTTCATACCGGAAGTGTGTGTATGTGGCTCAGAAATATGTTATGCAGTGACATACCTCTCAACAAGAAATAGTGTACATCAGTACAAGAAATATTGAAAAAGCCTGAAATAATAGGGTAACAAAGGCCCAAAAAGAGGGACAGATTTTAAATATTGCTCTAATAAACTCAAAAAGTCATTAGAATAACAGGTTTTATATTATCATGCATTTTATGAAGGATATAAACTCTGAAACTCAAATTGTGACATTATTTACTAACTTTGATCCTCGGTGATTTGCCAGAGCACAACAAATTTTATGAGGAATGAACTAAAACATGAGGGAAGAATCTGGACATTCTGGGAAAATCTGAGCAGCTGAGAGGTATGCCTAGTGGTAGAAAAGCAAGGCGTTAGTGCTGGGTTATCATAAGCTTGTTTCTATGTTTTATTAGACATTTTGAGTTTAGACACTCAGAGTACTGCAGATCCAAATCCTATAGACTCCTAACAGGTGTAATGTGACTGCATATAAAGCACAGCCATGCTACCCAACTGTTACGGTATAGGCCTAGCACTATGATTTTGGCCCTCAGATTTACCCTTGCTCCTCCTAGATTTACATACTTTTCTCATAATGTCAGATCTGTGAATGGGTACATAATTTTTACATAAATAAACTAAGCCTATACAAATATTCCATGCTACATACTGTAGTGTTAGTGGTATGACACATTGCATGCTCACCTTTGGTGTAGAAGGATGTGGTTCTATTCACACACCAGGTAGCTGTATTGCTAACAGTGCAGTGTAGCATAATGAGGCTGCTGCACCCTTGCGTGTGGCATCTTTTAGATGAGACCTGCAACCAAGGCCTCATCTGGTTACAGTATCTATGTTAGAATCACAAAAGCTTACTTTCGCGAATCCACATTCATCGACACATAAATGTCGAAGTGCAAAAATATTGAAGAGCAAAACAAGCGAATCCGGAATTTCAAATGTCCTTTTTTTGGCTGGCAGGGTGATCATGGGGATGAGAAAATAAATCCTTTTCCCCACTGTAGTGCAGTCGCGGAGTTGATATATTTAAGTAGGGGGGTGTGGGGGGTGCAGGGGGGCTTGTCTCCCCCCGCAAAAACATTTTAATAAGTGTTTCGCTTTACGTTTTTTATGTTGGGTTTTCCTTACCTGTATGGCTAGGCTTAAAATGGCCCTCGACGTTGTGGTGTTCGCGTTTTCCGTCTTTCGCTATATTTGATTTTTGACATTCATGTGTGGATGAATGATTTTAATATAGACCCCTGGTTACATACTGTAGTGTTAGTGATATAACACAAGGTGCAGAAGGATGTGGTTCTATTCCCACACCAGGTAGCTGTATTGCTAGCAGTGCAGTATAGCATATTGGGGCTACTGCACTCCTGAGTGTGACATCTTTAAGATGAGACCTTCAACCGAGGCCCCATCTGCTTGTGTTGGTGGTAGCTTAAGTGGATGCAAGAGATTGCATGGCTCCAGTCAAAAAGAGTAGGGGAAGATTCCCCAATCCCATGACCAAATTTTCTCTAGTAGTATAAATACCATCTTGGGCCTTCCCTGAAGACAGGCTACTAGCTTAGTAGGATTAACCCAGTCAACAAAGGATAAATAAAATAAAAATATATATAATAGAGGTATATAAATAAACACCCTGGATTATGGGAAAATAAAAAAATACTCATCTTTCCAACACTTTGCTGTAATTTTTAAATGCTCATTTGTTGAGAAGCACAGCTGTCAAACTCAAAGACCATTGTACTGATATCAAGTTAAAATATAAGATTTGAAGGTTAAAGACCTGATCTCAAGTACATTGAAAACATTTCTTAATTTAATCACTTATTGAAGTGGAAGTGTCAGAATATTTTAAAAAAATGCAAACATTTTTTCAGATGTTGAAGTGATTTGCAGTGTGCTTAGACTGACTTAGTTTCATATCTGTACACAGTCACCTGGAAGGCAAGGGAGACTTTTTGAAGCCTAGATTGTTTTCCTGTACTTGTGTGAAGCTGTACTAATGTTCATTATGTGATCATTACTGGGATACAGTTCAAGTCTACAGTAATATTTTCAAAGTATCCATAATTTCTGATGTAAATTTTATGAATTTTATGTGAAGGAATTTGTTGCAATTAACAATATAATTCAGTGATCATATGAAAACAGAGTAGAATAAATCATATTTAGTTGGTTTCTAAATGAAGCAGAGCCCAGCACAGGCATCAATAGTTGTTTGATAACAGTGTGTTCTAAGACATGTCCATACACCATTTGTTTGTCTCTTGGCTGATAATTAATGATTTTGGGTTGCATTCTAAACAGAAGATGGATTTATTTCTAATACATAAGCGGTGAATCTTTAATTTTCTGCTTCTAACCATAGTTTCTGTTGGCCAGCACCAGCGTTCTAATGCACTTGCTTTCCAATGAGTTATTATGCTTTATAAATTCAAGACAAAACAACAGTTGTGTGAAAGCAGATCTAATGTGTCATCACCAATAATTCAGCTGTATTAGATGAAGAATGCATTTTGCAGATAGCAACAATTAAACTCTTTAGAAATTGCAAACAGCCTCATAAATTATTAATTTTAGTTTGTTTCTTGTGGGACTACAGCAGCTTAACATTTATATCAGAAATGCATGTGTCATACACAGTAGCAGAACACTGTACCATAGCCAGCATTTGGGAATAAAGCCCAAAGCCAGTTCATGCAAAATTGCTTTTAAGACTGCATTTGAAAAAATCTAATCTTCCTGTAGAAGACAGTATTCCAAGTCATTTGCTCTTTTGGAAGTATCATCTACCAGTTTTTAAAATAACACTCTGTGCTGATCTTTGTAGTGTTCTGCACATTTTCTGCTCCTGCACGATGACTTTAGCACAGAAGGTTAAGGTCATGACCTGCTAATGATCTCTGTTCTGTAGCTCTAGATTTGATTTTCTCAATCTGTCATAGTAAAGTGTTATGATTCTGAGCAAGTCACTTAGCCAGAAATGAGACACGTGTGCCTACTGGGATTACATGACTAACAAATGGATAAAATAAAATATTAAAAAAAAAATCATTTATCTATTATGATTCATGTTTTTAATTCAATTCAGGGTCAGGAAGAACCAGAATCTATCTCAGCAAGCAATGGGTGTAATGCAGGATGAGATACCAGTCCATCAGAGGACATGCGCACACTCGAAACACACACACACACACACACACACACACACACACGCACACGCACACACACACACACACACACACACACACACACACACACACACACACACACACACACACACACTCATATCACACACATAACTAGTTGTAATAATAAAAATGTAAGGGTTCATGCTATTGAAGCAGTGCCCATTTAATCACCACTTTCCTTACCAGTTAGTCTGCACTGAAATATGAAGACATTTCCCCTGAAACAGACTATAAAAACTGAGAAGTAATTTAGGAGGTCTACCTTGCACAAATGTTTGTTATATTTGGTGTTATTCACTGCCTCATAGCTCTGTATTAATGTGGAAATAAATTACCTTTGTGCTAACAAATCCATGGTGGTGCAGCGGTTAGCGTTGTCGCCTTACAGGAAGAGGTTCTCCCGTTCAATTCTTAGCTGGAGTGCCTTCTGTGTGGAGTCTGCATCTCCTCCCCATGGTTGAGTGATGTTAAAGACATGCGGGTAGGTGCGTTCATGAATGAGTGTGCCTTCTTTGAAAGTTGGGCGTCGGGCTGGCAACTCGCCACCACAAAAATCCACTGCCAGTCATTAGTGGACTGGAGTTCCACTGTGGTGACCCCTAACCAGACAAAGCTGAAAGTCTTTAATTTTTTACTATTTTTACAAATCCAAATGTGCTCACTGAGTACAAAAGTTTGGCATATAAAAGATATAAAGTTATTGATAAAATCAAATGGTTCAAACATGTACAACTTTACCTCCAAAGGCATTATGATCTAGCTGCCCCATCCCAACTTAAATCACTGTTCTTGTCACTTATTTTAGTCAGCTAATGAAATAAGATATCAGGAAATATAACATTCAAATCTGCATGGGCTGAGACTAAAAAGTATCAGGTAACATTTTGGCACAATAACACACCTTACAAAGATGTAAATACAGAGCATATACATTTATTATTTTAGGTTTACGATGCCAATCAACTAGCTTACCAAATGTTATCAACTAAATGCAATGCAATGATGAGTGATATCCATGCACTTAAAAGTGTATCCATGCAAAAACATATATGCACATACACCTACCATATTGCTCACACCCACATAGAATGGAAGTGAAAGGAAATGGATTACTTCTTGGTGACTGAGAATTGTCCACATATACCTGCCTATGAACACTTCCAGGACAAAAACTTTTCATTCTACTGTAATGTGACTGGGGTCACTGGAAATGTTTAGTTCTGAACATGTTTGCTCCACTAAGATCATGACTAGGGATGAAATATGATGGCAAAGATTTCAGTGATAGTCACAGTTTACACAGACATCAAAATATATTTAAATACATACTTATCCTGAAGACTACAACATTAAGTTTGGGTTGGGGGTTGGCAGAACAGCTAAGGTGCTCACCTCTTAGAGGCAGGGTTTGATTCTCCCTTTTAAAACAGAAATTGGCTAGGCTTAAAATGGTCCACAAGGGCAGGGAGCTGAACATATAAATGTACATATTTGAGGAATATGGAAGTAAGGGAAATCTGTCTTTCACGGAAGAGATATAAACCTTGCTATCCTAGCTGTTAAGTGAATAATAAAGCTAGTAGCTTGGTGCAGAAGAAAGACAACAGTGGCAAGTTAAATTTGTGGTCATTATTAGGAGTTCACTAAAACTGAGCCAATTATAGCCCTAAGACTAGAGATGAATAATTCAACAGAAAAGAATCATGATTCTAAAATATGCCAATAAACCATTATTCAATCAACTCTTCCATGGTCTCATCAACAATTCACACTCAGTGTAAATTCTTCTAAATGGATCACATTGGGGGTGGGAGGTTAGCATAATGGTTAAGGTGTTTACCTTACAGACACAAGGGGCAGGGTTTGATTCTTACATGGGATAATTGGCTAGGCTTAAAATGGCCCTCCAGGGCACTTAGCCTAGTACGAACCTATGAACATTTACTTATATATAAGAGAAAAAAGAACATAAACTATCAAAATCATATCTTGGACATTCTGAAAAGAAAACAGTGATTGTGGCCAGATCTTGTACTGTCCTTAGCATATGGAGATTCTGGGGGGGGGGTTATTCTATGCCAGGTCTTTCTCTGCTGTCACCTTTTGTAATGCTATTTTATAAGACCCCGGCAGTGTTGAAACCATTGTATTTTCTCCAAAGACAATTAGATGCATTTATTTTAAACAAATGTGGAATATGGTACATAAACACTTTACAATTAGGTGTGATGGAAATAAGCTGTAGAAAAACACTTTGTGACAGTATCTAAGTCTGTGTCTTTTAATACTTTAATCCTGTTAAACGCTTTTTTATATATGTGGTTTTCCCAAATATGAATTTGGTGGTGTTGAATATGATATTTGTGACTGTAAAAGAAGTTCTGAAATCCAGAAAGCTTTTCAAGATTAGGAAGTGTTGCTCACCACAAAGCTGCTGAATAAATGAAAGAGTGTTTGTGTGCATGTGATTGTGTGTGTGTGTGTGTGTGTGTGTGTGTGTGTGTGTGTGTGTGTGTGTGTGTGTGTGTGTGTGTTTGTATGAATTTGTGTGTGTACATATATTGACACAAACAATAGTTATTCTCCTTGTCCTCTGTATTAAGCTAGTATAATACTAAAAGACACATTTCAGGTACACACAAATAACTGTAGGGCAAAAGAGACATGGAAATTAACTCTTTTGCTGACACCTTCCTAATATCTGAATCTCACTAACAATGAAGACTAGAGAGTAGATTACAACAAACAGTTTAAGGAAGGTGTTCTGACTTGCATTTTGAATAGCCAGTTTTTTAGCTGGGTGTAATATTATCGCTGAACTCTCATATGACTCCAATCATTGTCTCTGTTTTTCTTCAGTTACTGCTTTACTGAAGAGGGCAGTATATATATATATATATATATATATATATATATATATATATATATATATATATATATATATATATATATATATTAATCTGCAAATATACACCTATTTATAACACATTTATTTTCTTTTTCCTTAGCCTTGTCTTTTAATACTGAATGAATTTGAATTAACTAATATGGAAACCATTAACATCGAATCAAGGCTGTAGAAACCCACAAACCTAGAAAATTCATTTTTTTCTTTAGAAGATATAAATAAAATATCGCAGATTCCTATAATACTATATTCCGTGCCACTGATATTAATCACTGTAGTCCTGGCCTATTTTTTTTTGTCTTCTTGTTTTGGGTGTTATATATTACAAACAGTGAAACTCCTCTACTTATCCTTTTAGATCTGTGAAAATGAAAGGAGGTTTACTCCAGAATGCGTGAGATGCATTTTCAGTATCAACATCCTCCAGTGACAGGAAGCTTCTAAATCACATATTAGTTAACGTGCAGTCCATCAGGTCCTGATCCACTACTGAAGAACTTAACTGAAAATTATTTAACAAAAATTAGTTTGAAATCCTGGTTGAAGTGAAACACAAGCACCCTTAAATAATATAACAACATATTAGACCATTTATCTTTTATGGAAACTATGACCCATTAATGGATCAGTACTCAACAAGCTATGCATATTCCTACCCATTTTACTGATGACTTGTGGCATGTGGAAAAAGCGCCTTCAGCTCTGATTTTTTTATCTTTTATATTTTTTAGTCTATTTATTTAGTTATTTATTTTAACATTTACAAGGTGAAAAAAGTCATTATTGAGAAGAGAATATTTCCAATTAATTGCTGGCACTGCCTAGGGAAAATGGTATAGGTTCATAGGTGTTTACTAGGCTAACGACCTCAAGGGCCTTTTTAAGCTGAGCCATGCATCCCAAATCTCTGATGAGTTCTAATACCCTTGATAAGTGTACGCATGGGCCTGAGAGATGAACCATTTACAGTTTACCTGTTTGCATCAGAGACATAGGTTCCAAACCAGGGATGAATTTCCGGTTTCCAATCCAATTGTCTAAGTTGCACTTTAATTGTATTAGGGAGGAACTCTGATTCACATGGATTGTGAGCCTGTTCCATAGACAGGGTAGTTTCTGGGATACATACTTATCTCTCCAGCAGGTCCTATTTATATCACAGGCAAGGTTTAAGTCTTTAGAATGGGTAATTCTGGTACTGTTTGTTTTGTGGATATGCAGGAGGTCCATCAGAGTGGGGTCTGACAATGCCCTCTATGCCAGGCATAGATCTCCCCTCAAAAGCCTGTAAGAGACAGAATACAGGCATAGGGCCTTGAGGTGGTCTGCATAGGACATATTACTTATGCTCTGTATTCTTTTAGTGAGGAACCTCTATGGATGTTCCAGTTGTTGGATATGCCTGGATTGGTACATACCAAAGGGGGCATTGTACTCAATGATAGTTCTGATGAATGCTGAATACAGTAGAACAATGACTTCCTTGAACTTAGCTTTGTTTATAAGTTGTGCAACATAGAATAATTTCCTCACCACTGTAGACACGTGTTGATCAAAGGCTAGATTACTGTCTGTGTATGTCCCTAACTCCCTGACTACTGGGTCAGCTCTAAGGGGTGTATTGTCAATATGATAGTTACCAGGGATGGATGACTTCCCAAAGGATACTATTATGCATTTCTTGGCATTTAGTTTTAGTCCATGACTCTGAAACCAGTTGTTTGTCTGTGTCAGCCCCTCATGGAGAACATTTGTGTCAGTGTGAGATTCAATGACAGCTCCTAAATTGCAATCATCTGCAAATTTAGTCACCAGGGCCCATTGACATTGAACTTGATTTCTGAGAAGTAAATGCCAAAAAGGAGCGGTCCAAGGACTGATCCCTGAGGGACTCCACTTGTGACTGGCCTCTTTGTAGAGGTGGAATCCTCAGTTCTAACTTCCTGGGTCCTGTCTGTGATCCAGTTGGCAATTCATTGAGTGACATACAGTTCTGTACCTAACCTCTTGAGTTTGTCAACAATGCCTGAGTGGGGTATTGTGTCAAAAGCCTAGGCCAGGTCAAGGTAGGCAGTGCAAACGATTTTGCCCTCATCCATTGCTTTGGTAACCTTCTCAAAGAAGTCCACCAGGTTGAGTAGGCATGATCTGCCCTTGATGAAACCAAACTGGGTTGGGTCCAGTATCTTGAGGTTTACTATATCTCTATTGATCATCTCCATGATACTTATTTCCATGGCTTTACTTATAAGACTAGTAAGACTTATGGTTCTATAGTTTCTGGGGTCTGTAAATGGCCCATCTTTGTGCAGAGGGATGACTGTTCCCTTTCTCCATTCATGAGGCATGAAGCCTGCTTGGAGGCTACAGTTAAATAGTAATTCCAGAGGCCCTGATAGGTCATGTTTTATGCTATTTAGAAGGTATCCTGAGATATGGGATATGTTGTTTTGTATATAAAGCACTCAACATGGTTGCATGTCTCACTTCAGACTGATGGACATCATACCTTTTAACTGTCCAGAATTTCAAAGAATGTTCTGATTTTGGCCTCATATTTAGGTCTTTTCCTCATAAAATGTGCATTATTTTCTGGCAAATCATTGAGGATTGAAGAGACAAAATAATGACAAACATTCAAGTTTCAGGCTTCATATCCTTCAGGACATGTCTAATAATGCAAAAACTGTTATACTTGCAACCTTCTAAGTTCGTAAGAATAATATGTAAAACCTGACCCTGATTTTGAACCTTTACCTTCCATTATTTTTAGCTTTGTCTAGAATTATTACACTAAGAGGTTGAGTGGTATGATAGGCATGACTCTACTGTCTACAATTATGTAGATGAGTTTGCATGCAAATGATACCTGCTGTGATGAATATATGCATATTAAACAAATGGAGCTTAAAGGTAGAAAGGCGGACTGACTGATGGGGACTAGTAGAGTTCTTACATCACAGTCTGTATATAGTGCAGTACTACTGTTTTGACTTTATTGGGTCTTTTGCTGAGCAGGTAATGTGACTGTCCCAGGTAGCTTGCCAAACCAGGATTTAATCAAGGTTGCCATCGCATTTTCCAGGTGAGGTACTATGCTAAATGCTCTTAGGTCTTACTGCACAACAGGTATGGAAGTGTTCTAGATATGCTGATGCATCACTGGAAAACCAAGATGTCTGAGGTGGTTCCCATATAGGGATCCTTCCATAGTGTAGAATTGTTATTGTGGAAGTTTAACAACAATTGTCACATAAGAGTTCACTGTGACAACTGAGGGCTGGAAGGAGAAAGGAACAGCCTGGAGGATTATTATTATATGTTTTATGCCTGTATATATATGTATATTATATTATATTATTAATTGATCACATCTATATTGTACATATATATTATTTATTGTGTCATTGTTTTCTGTTTCGTGGTTATTCATTTATATTTGTATACACATTTATATATTTATTTATATATTTCATTTACAACATCTATTATATAATATATAATATATTATCATTATTCAATTGATATATACATTTTTTATACTTCATAGATCTCAACATATATATATTTATTATTCAGGTATCATCTATTATTCAACATTTATTATTTACGAGTTGAGCATAAAATTCATGATGGCTATTCAGTGTATATAAATCTTGACCACTAGATGGGAGTATTGTTGGTGAATTTTCAATACAAATCAGTTGTTACTATTAATCAGGTGCAGTTACGAAGTTTTTAATTCATTTTATGACACTATTTGCTACTTCAAAAGTGGTGCATATATTTCATTTTTGTGAATTACATCATTTTATTCTGACTTGTTCAATGTTATATATTTATATTTGTATTTTAGTATATTCATTCATATTTATGAGCACTGTCAGAATTTCATTGGTTATTTCAAACAACGGGTCAGCATATATATATATATATATATGGTTGTTTGTCGTGTTACTTCTTGTCTGATGAAGTCTGATCTAAGTGACGAAAAATGTGTTGTTTGTTTAACGTTTAACGTACAATAAAGCTGGTTTTGGAATATTAGTTGTCCGGTGCAGTTCTCTTCACAGTGCATTTTTCGTTTATTAGTCTGTTGTTGCACTGCGCTTCGCATTTTGTTTAATGTGTAGATATAGACATCAGATTTCATTATACTATATTGCAACCTGGATGGAGGTAAGCACCATAACCATATCTACCTATATGGAGGTAAGCACCATAACCATATCTACCCCATATCTACCTATATGGAGGTAAGCACCATAACGCTAAACGCCAAAAAATGTATAGTCATACCCTTCGGGAAAAACAAGGTAACCCCAAGCTACCATATAGGTGGCAATCCACTAAGCACAGAAGAGGTTATCAGGGACCTGGGGACCCAGGTTGACAGTGGCCTTTCTTTTGACACTCACGTTGCTAAAGTGGTTAGAAAGACCTTCTACATTGCCCACTTGATCATGAAGGGATTCACATCCAGATCTAGTGAGGTCATTGTTCCACTGTACTCTTCACTTATCAGACCAATGATCTAGTGCAATGCCCCATTCGGGATGTATCTCACCCGACATCTGCAGCAATTGGAGAGACCCCAAAAGTTCCTCACCAAAAGGATAAAGGGACTCCAAAATCTGTCATATGCTGCCAGACTGAAGAAACTCCAGCTCTATTCAGTCGCATACCGCATGCTCAGAGGTGACCTGTGCCTGACATACAAGGCCATATCCAACCCGGAATTAATGGACATGCTCCACCTCAAAAAATCCAAATCTACCAGATCCACTAGAGCAAGTGACTTAAACCTTAGCACGGATATAAATAGGACATGCTGGAGGGATAGATTTGTCACCCAGAGACTCCCTATGCTGTGGAATAAAATCCCGGTCCATGTGAGGCAGAGCACCTCGCTGGCTCTGTTCAAGAGAAATCTTGACCGGTGGATGGGAGATCGTAGGTTTACTCCGGGAATCATCTCTGTGTCACTGCTGGACAGAGGCACAACAAACTAATGGGCACAGTATTTTTTAACATAAGGGGTGGCGTAAGCCACAAAACTTTGGGCTAGGCTTATAAATGCCTTAGGGCCGATAGCCTAGTATAAACCTATGAACCTATGAACCTATAACCATATCTACCTATATGGAGGTAAGCACCATGACCATATCTACCTGGATGGAGGTAAGCACCATAACCATATCTACCTATATGGAGGTAAGCACCATGACCATATCTACCTGGATGGAGGTAAGCACCATAATCATATCTACCTATATGGAGGTAAGCACCATGACCATATCTACCTGGATGGAGGTAAGCACCATAACAATATCTTGACAACCAAAAGCAAACATCATAATCCAAGCTCAGAATGTGGTGAGAATAATGGGCATAATGTTCCCAAGCTGCACCACTGTGTGCTACAAATTGTACAGCATTTGCTGTCATCTAGGCACAGTGAATGCATCTAATTGTGGTCCCCTGATGTACTGCCTTATTTGTAAGTACCAAACAATCTTTAAATGTGTATTCTGTAATGTTATCTGTATTGCTGAGGGGTTGAAGTCAGACCAACACCAACCTACACCATGATGGAGTTTGAATGGGCTGCATATAATGCGCTCTGTGCTCTCCTTCCTGAAGTGTATCCCTACTGATATCTCTTCCACTTGTTACTGATTGGATGCATAGGATGCAGCAGATGGACTGCCAGCTGTGGCATTCTAGAAACCTGGAGTTCCAAATAGACATCATGCAACTATTGCCACCTGCATTTCAGCCCCATATGGAAATTCCAGCAACTTATTATGCCTTGTGTGAGCAATTATCTTGTGATGCCATGTCTCCGCTGGGATGGTTCCATAACACCTGTTTTTTTGGATGACCTCAGAGGTATGATCCTCATGATATCCATGCCCAAAGATACCCCACACCATTCCCACCAGCCATCTGGTCTGCTGAGAAGCTGGCCACCACTTCTCTTCTATGCATGTAAAATTGAATGGAGGGGAAGCACCAACATCTGTGTGGCATGTGGTGCTCCATAAGCACTTATGTCCATGAGATGCTGTATGTCATATACCTGAAACAGAACAATATGGACCACCTGAAGTAGGCCACCATATGTGGCCTTTGTCTCTCCCAAAGAGGCACTTTGTTTCCAGTTATGACAGCGAAGGGATTATATACTGTGCAAGCACTCACACATCACTTCTATATGTAACCACTTCTGTCTTTGTAGAACTTCCCCATTTTCTTACCTGTGCAGAAGCACCTCTCCATCTCTGTATCTCTTCTGTTGCCATCTGTTGTTTGACAGTGTTATCAGTTATTTATACTGCACTACTGCATTGTAAAGCCATTATTACTCGAGAGACATACTGCCCTCTCAGTCACTGCTGTTCTTCCCATGTGATGTACCCAGTCTGGTTGTGCACTAACAATGGACTGTAATGTTCATTTGAATGTCTACAAGGTATGGAAGATGATCAGTGGACAGTATTTCCTATCAGTGTCATTTTTCACAATCCATGGAGTTTCTGGACAGCAAAGCATGTGGCCATTTTGAAAGGGCTCCTATTTGTACAGTCATTACAGGACTTCCATGGGCCCTAATTTCATTGTGTTGTGCATGTGCTATCCTATTGCTGTGATGTTTGTCCTGTGCTTTCTATGATCCCATCTACCTTCAATACCTTCCCTGCCTGTCTGCATTAGGGATATGTCGGATTTCTTTTCTGATGGCCATTATGAATTGTATACTGGAAGCTACACACAATAGTATGCTTTGCTTTTGGCAAGGCTCTACTGACTAGTGTGCATTTTTGTTCCCATGACAATCCTGCTGTTCCTTTTGTTGGATATGTGCTTGTTATCCACGTGCCTAGTGGGTTTCACAATGTTGAATTATATAAATCACAACTGGATAATTGTTCAAGGAGAAAACATTATCAAAATAAATAAGGACAGCAAGGTAAAATAGGATATGGATATGGAAAAGATGGACCACCCAAAAAGGAATACCGGTTGGCTAAAAAAGAGGCAAAGAGAGCATTTGCACTGCCACAGAGCAAGGCAGCAACAGAAAGACAAAGAAGACTGTTGTCAGACACTTCAAAAAGCTTCCGAATGAATGTGTTCCACAGACGCTGTACTACCTCATACACAGCCTATGGTGAAAGAAAAAGAAGACCCCACCCTAGAAAAAGTAAGAACGGCACTAAAGAAGCAGGCTCAGATGAGGTTACAGCAGATATGATCAAGATGTTGGGTAAATTAGGGGGACAAATGGCTCTTGAAGGTACTCATAACAGTATGTTGATAAAACTGTATCCCAAATTACTGGAGAAGAAGCATTCTAATGTCAGTGTACAAGATCAACGGGACATCCACAACTCTGGGTAGTACACGTCATGCTCCATGAAAGCTCTAGAGAGGTTGATTGATAAATGAATATGCAAATTAGTAGAAAGTAAGAAGGGAAATGAGCAATTTGCATTCAGATCAGGATACAGTTCAACTGACCCAATGTTTGCAGTGAGACAGGTAGTGGAATAAAATTTGAAGATGATGAGAGAGTCCAAATGGGCATTCCTAGACTTAAAAAAAATCATATGACAAGGTCCCAAGAAAACTGATATGGGGAGTTCTGAGATGGTTTGAAGTCCTGGAAACCTTAATAGAATTAGTGCAGGTTATGTACAAGGACCCACTGACACAAGTATGAATAGGGGTCAGTCTCAGAGGGGGTCCTAGCAAGAGTGGGTGTGCAACAGGATTCAACTCTGAGCCCACTGCTGTTCATACTGGTGATGAACTACATTAGCAAATAGGTTGCAAAACATAGAATAACAAACATGCTGTATGCAGATGATGTAGCATTACAAGCAGACTCTGAACAGGAATGTTAGCAAATGATAGACTGAAATACAAAACTGAGTACAGCGAAGACATTGGTTATGGCAGCAATTGGCAGAAATCAGAAGAGGCTGACATTTGAGATACGGAGGAAAAGAGTGAAATAAGTTAATATTTTCAACTATCTGGGAAGTGTGGAAAAGGACAGAAGTTTGAATAAAGAGGTCAAAACCAGACTCAGAGGTGTTACAGGTAAATGGTGCAAAGTGCCAGTAGAAGTGTGTGGCAGAAGATCCCCAAGAATGCTGAGATGTAAGGTATGCAAAACAGTGCTGCAACCAGTGTTTCCATATGGTGTAAAAACCTGGTAAGTGAAGGCAGAACAGCTAATGGAGATGAAATGACTGAGATGGGAGATAGGATACACACTGTGGGACAAACAAAAAAATATCATCATCAGGAAAGAAGCCAAGCCACCCCCAGTTGCAGCAAAGGTCAATGAGAAAATATAATGCTGTTCCAGTCACTTGTTTAGGAAATAAGATGATGATTCAGTAAAGAAGATCTTGGAGAGACAGAAACAGGCCAATAGAACATGAAGTCATCCAGCCAAGAGACGGTTGGATTGTGTGAAAGAAGACCTGCAACAAGGAAACAAAACTGTTGAAGAAGGTAGGAGTGTGGCTCTAAATCAAGAAAGGTGGAGACAGTTGAAGCAATACTCCAACCCCATGGTAAAGGAAAAAGTGAGGGATCGATGAAGATGATGACAATGATGAAGATGACAATGATGATGGAAAAATGTCTAATATATTAAATAACACCCGGGCAGAATAAGGAGCTGTGGGAATTTACAATGTGTGAATATACGAAATGAATAAAATGTTAGCTTACATCATAGTTATCCTATTTTGATAATTATTTTATTGTGGTTTTGATGCTTCTGTTATTTCATATAAGTATAAATAATCCTTTAAATAAAACATTTAGTACTCTTTATAAATGGATAAGGAGGAATTTCATCAGAAGCCAGATGGAGATGAGAGAAGAGGTGCAGGAAATAAAGGCTGCAACAGAACTGGGAAGCCAGGAGAATGTTGGCTACGGGAATTAAAATGGAAGCAGCAAACATTTACAAAGTGTCTTTTTTATTGAAAAAAGCTTGAGGGCCATGCTGTTTCAATGGACAAATTGGTGATCAGGTAGTCTGATCATAATATATGTTCATTATGCAGACACCTGGACCGCATTAAGTAAAATGTGAACATGACATAAGATATGTATATTTTGAAGTCATCAGGAACACTGTTTTGCAACACATGGGGACACCCCTTTATTTATTTATTTATAAATTGTTTACTGGCAAAGTTCAGCTGGAATGATGAGCATGCCCCTTTTCACCAGAGATCTAGGGACAAAAGGTCCACAATTAGATTACAAATTACCAAGATTACAAACAGTAAGGTACAGATCTGATAATTAACATAATTATAGCATACATATACTAACCATAAGGCTAAAATACTGTTAGAAAAACTATGAAAAAAATAATCTCAGCATGTAAGAATAACTGACAATATGACACAAGATAGGTAGTAGAAGAGACAGAAAAGTGTAATGGAGTAGAAGGAGGAGTGTCTAATACAGAGAGGGAAGTAGAAAGATTAAGGGTACAATGATAGCTGAGAGGATCGAGGGTAAAAACGTGTGTGGGTTAATGTATTATAAGCGAAGGGAGATAGTAAAGGAAAGGATAAAAGATAAAGTGAATGCTACTGCTAGTCACTGGTATGACAGAAGCATAGCCAGAAAATAGTAAGTTTGACAAAAATCAGATCTATTTGGGGTAAATTTTATGAGAAAAACTAACCACAGTAAAAGAGTCATTCTGATGCAACTGAAAAAGAAGAAACTAAAAAAACATAATGAAGGGTAAAGAGAGCAATGCACTCCTTAGAGATGTAAGGAAAATAGAACCAAGAAACATAATAAACAAATAAATATTTTATTATGAAAGAATTTATGATTTAAAATATTAATCACTATTATCTAACTGCCACATTTATAAAAGGTATTTTCTCTGCTGTATTCAAGTAAAGTTTTATTTATTACATAACCCAATTTACATTTTTGCAAATTTTAGAAATGTCTATAAAATACTCTGTATGTTTACTAAGCAACACTGATCTATTTATATTGAGATCATTTAATTTTCTAACAGCTAATGAAAAATGAGTCCTATATTAATGGAAACTACTAACCCCCAAAAATACAAAACTGACTATACCATTGAAATTGCAGTCCTTTTTTCCTGTGATGTTAATATTCTATTTTTGTTCTTTTTTATCTAGCTTCTCTTTTGTAACTGCAATTCTTCACCATCCTCTGTATTGTTTGGCCTATGCATGTGCATTATTCATTTCTTAGCTATGTTTTAACTTAATGAATGATTTTAAAAATAGTTGAGATGCTCTGAGACTCAGAAACCATAGCCACTTTGCGGTAAGTATTTTTGAGTAACAACTGGCCTCATGTAAGGTGTGTGTCATTCATTGACCAATATAGTGTGGACAATGAATGCTGAGAAGTGGAGCTGTCCTCAGTGTATATACCAAAAACCAAATAAACAGATGGTAATTAACAGCACTATTAAAATACGCGGGCACTATGTATATAAATGAAGCAAACAAAGATAGTGAAGTGATTCAGAAATATATGAATAGCACAACATAGTGCTCAAACAGTAGTGTTGTTGAACAAAGCCAAACCCCTATGTTCATGCTACCGAACCATGGCAGTATGTTAGGTGTTGCTGTAGTATTAGTTAATGTCTATATGCGAGAATCATTTAACGTCAATACGAGCCACAGTGATTCATGTCATCATAATTGGGGGTGCTATGCCATCTGACTGCACTTAACTTTTCATGGAATTCACAACACCAACTTTGTGGACTGCCCCAGTGTGGATAAGGTCATGATGCAAGACCTGGTGGACATGACTCAACCCCATCTGCAGGGCAATGGGAGTCAAGGATTACCTGTCGCAGTGGATATCAAAATATTTGTGGCTTTACATGTACAATATACATGTATCTTTCAGTGATCAATAGGAGACGTTGTGGATGCATCTCCTGCATCTGCCATAAGAATATTCCATCAGCAACTCAATGCCATGTAGTAGCATATCTGTTTTCCATGTATCACAGAGGAGAGAACCAACACCATCTCTCAGCAGTGTAAGTGGTATAACAGGTTACCATACTCACCTTTTGTGCAAAAGGTTGTGAGTTCTATTCTCACATCAGATTGATTACTAACACTGCAGTGCTGCATAAGGAGTGCTGCACTCCTGAGTGTGTCATCCTCTGGATGAGACATTAAGCTGAGGCTCCATTTGCCTGGATTAGTAGTAGCTCAGGTGGATGTAAAAGATCTCACAGCATCTGTCAAAAGAGTAAGGGATTTTTATTAAAAGAACTAAGAACAAAAGCATATATACATACTATGACATCAATAAGAAAACAAGTAAACAATCATCCATGGAAAAAAAAAGAAAAACATTAAAGTTATTTATGTAGTGTAGTATACACATTCCTCCATCCTTTCTGCCACAACTAATTACAAATTTTTCCCAAAAGTAAGGAACAATTCCACAACTTTTTATACAATAATTCTTCACGAGTAAACCAAATCTCTATATACCGCCCAAAACAAAAATATCTGTAATATGATACCGAAGGAGAACAGCAGTCATAATGACCATACCAAATTATATTGATGTGTAAAGAAAAGAGAAGGGAAATATCAAGATGATATGGTAACACTTCCCAAAACGTCTGTAATCTGTGACATTTCATAAATACCTGTTCTAAGGATTCTTCAACCCCACAAACATTACATGAGTGCTGATCCTTTATACTAAATCTGTCATTTCATAGACAGTTTGTCCAACACCAGCTGCCATAAAAAATCTTCAATATCATTCACGTTTTTAAGTATCAGTTGCAGTTATTTAATACTATGTAATGAAGAAAAAGATAATATGACTTATATTGCCTATCATAATAAAAGTCGTCCGTAATTAAACTATGCCACAATTCCCAAGGCAAAACATCCTTTAAAATAATCAACCTCCAATGGATAATTTTATCAAAATAGTCAGTTATTACATAAGAAGAATGTCACTGCCTTTTATACTGAAAAGTACTCAAAAAATCTATATATATTTTCCCCAGAATAATAAATAAGGTACAATATGGCATAGTAGATTGACTAACAGTCCAATATAAATGGAGAGGTGATAAAAAAAAAAACAACTGCATTTAGTAAATCTAATCCATCAACTTCGACTAAACAAAAAAATGTATATTCCTCCAAACTGGATTCAGTGTGCTGCATTATAAAAATGATTTCTAATAAAAATGTTTCCTTACCTTTAGGAAATGAAGAGACATGCCTTACATAACCCAATTTACTCAACACCAAAGAGTGCAGAATATAAACCTTCTTTTGAAAGGAGAAATTAAAACACTTTCAGGAGTTCAATAAGGCCAATATATCCAATAGTACCGTAAATAAATTAAATAAATAAGAGGTAATCCAGATGGCTTGAGTGAAGTCTGGTATCGCACCTGTGACCCAGAAGGTGACAGGACTAACAAGAAACATAGTGCAAAGATTAGTCCAGATAAAATCACATTAGCTAGCCGATCTAGGAGATACTCTCTCTAATACCCTCCCTGTGGGAGGAAAAAAGACACCTTGTTGAAGTTTCCAGTAGTTAATTCAGTTATGGAGGTAGATGGATGAGTGTTCTTGCAATAACAACAAAAAAGTGAAATATTTCTCTTCGGTATCAGTATTCCTATAAATATTTATATAATATATAAATATATGAAACATATTAATATAATTAATATATGTAATGTAATAACATTAGAAAATATATAAATGCTAAAAATGCATTATTGTGTACTTTGGGAAGTCTTGTACCCAAGGGAATTACCACATTGACAATACACCCCTAAGAGTTGACCCAGTTGTTCAGGATTTGGGAACTCATGTAGACAGTGACCTAATTTTTATTCAACATGTGTCCATTATTGTAAGAAAGACTTCTATAGTTCACAGCTTATAAATAAAGGAATTCTGTCTAGATCTAGGGATGCCATTTTCCACCTTCACTCAGTCCTCATTAGTCCAGTCATTGAATATAATGCCCCCTTTGGTGTGTATCTGTCCAGCATATTTTATGCATCTGGAATGCCAATAGAGGTACCTTACTAAAAGGATACCAGGCTTAAACATATCCTACAAGGACTGAGTCAAAGCCCTGTCACTGTACTCAGTATCCTACAGACTGCTAAGAGGTGACCTGTGTCTGGCATTCAAAGCACCCTCTAATGCATTACTGATGGATTTATAGCACATTAGCAAGTTAAATGGCATCAGAAATATTCTGTCTATGGCTCTAAACCTCTTTTGCAACTTTAGAGAGGCAGGTATATGGCACAGAGAATACCACTGCTGTGTAACAGACTCCCCTTCCACATAAAACAAAGTTCATCCCTGTCCATATTTAAGTGCAACTTAGATCTATGTGTGGGAAAACAGAACATTTACCCCAGGACTGCCCCCTGTACCACTAATGGATGGAGGCAAATCATTAATGCTTTATTGCAAGCATGGGTCACATCAAATTATCTGTGTTATGATCTCAGTTATTCTCATTAAGGGTAGCATATAATTATCGACCATGGTATGGGCGAGGTCACTCTATAACCAAATGGGATAGTTTTTTTTTTAGTTTAAAAAGGTAAATCGTCTGGGCTTAAAAGCTTAAATGGCCTACAAAGGCAGCTAGTGTAGCACTTACCTATGAACCTATTAACCTAAAACGAGACAGCTTTGTGGTCTGTCCTTACCAGACAGGACAATATATGGGGGGGGGGGCAGTGTTCTCCCATGTTTTCGTACAAGGTCAATTATGTTTCTATCCCTAGTAGGCATATGAAATATTTTGTCCATGGTATTTGTATTTACAAAGTCCAAGAATTTCTGGGCCTGTTAAGTTTGGAGTTGTGTCACTGCTAGGGTTAGGTTACTTCACCACAAATCCTGTTGTACCCACTGGTTGATTTCCTAATTGAGCTACAATTTGCATATAGACTTTGTCCTTTAGTTTATAATTAATGCTCTTAGAGTTTTATTACAGACAACAGGTAAACAATGGTGGCTCAGCAAGATCACAGACATTATGTTTCTGAATCCTGGGAATAGTGCAAAATTAGGAAGAATTAGAAAAGTTCAACCAGAAAGAAAAGCAGCTGATAAAAAGTATTGACTGTTGATATGATAAATACATTTTGGGTATTCCAAACTAAATGAAGATGAAAACGATGAAGGACAGATATGAAAGAAAAGGCAGGTAAAAAAAGAATTGGAATAGAATGTTCAACATGAATATTTTAATGTTGTTTAAGAAGCATAAAATTGTAATAGTTAATTTAAGGAAAAAATAAGTATTATGATGTTTCAATGCGATTGGATGTGTTTTTTGTATGATAACTTCATTTTAATAACAATAAAAACAGAACTATTTGGAGGGACTTTGGAGTAATATTGAAAATGCAGCTATATTGTTTTAAAACAGTAAAATGAAGAAGGCACTGAAAGTAAACAGGAAAGACAAGTAACAGCAGATGCATTGTATGAAGAATTGTCAGATTTGAAATGTATATGGAGATCAGGCAAGTAAAGAAACATTAAAGCAGTGAACTAAAATTTTGTGTTCTAAAAGGCTGACCATATGGGAAAGGAGTGATTTAAATACAGAAGTAAGCAAAACTATCCCTGAGCCAAAATATGTATCTAAAGATGCAGATATAGTTATAAATATATGTCTGAGTGGAATGAAGGAAAAGTCCATGCTTGCGCAGTGCAGTGGTGTAGGAGTTAACATTATCACCTCACAGCAAGAGGTTCTTCGGTTCAATTCTTGGCTGGAATGCTTTCTGTATGGAGTCTACATGTCCTTTCTGTATTCGTGTGGATTTCCTTTGGGTGCTCTGGTTTCCTCCCACATTCCAAAGACGTGTCTGGAATGTTCCTCCCAAGGCCTCCCCTGAAAAAAGCATCTACCATAGTCAGACTTTCCTGATCAACAAATGCTAAAAAAAAAAAAAAAAAAAAGTTGCAGAAAAGTGGAAATAAAAAAGAATGAAAAAAAGTGATTTGCCAAGATTCTCTTTCAGAAGATTAAAATTCTATTCTGCAGTAAATTTGGAGCACCTTCTGTGTGGAGTCTGCATGTCCTCCCCACGGTCGAGTGACGTTAAAGACATGCAGGTAGGTGTGAACGTGAATGGGCATGCCTTCGTTGAAGGCTGGGCATTGGGCAGGCAACTTGGCACTGTAGAAATCCACTGCCAATCATGAGCAGACCGGAGTTCCCCTGTGGAGATCCCTAACCGGGAAAAGCCGAAAGTCATTAACAGATTATTTTATTAACTTCTACAATGGTTGGGCAGTTTCAAGAAGGTAACTATGTGGGATACAGAGGGGCGGTATACTGGGGGGGTGGATAGTGCAGAGTTTGCAGAGGTACCTATTTGGAATCTAAAGTTGGGGCAATATGGCAATGTTAGATGGGTTTCCAGATAACTTTTATAAGGCGAAGGCTATAGAAGTGGGAATAGTGTTGAAGGAATTTCTTCAAAGAAGTATGAAGACAGGCTAGGCCTGAATCAATGAATGAGGTATTGATAGCAGTAAGAAAATGGGTAACCATGAAAACCTGGAGAATGTTTGGCCCATATGGTTCACAAATCTGGAAGCAAAGGTTTTTGCCAGAGTGTTGACTGAGATACTGATGGTGACATTAGTGGATATAGGACAAGCTAGTTTTGTTGAACTTTAAATGGTAAATGGGTTGAATTGGTGGAGGCTATGGATTATACTGAAGAGAGGGTGATTAATAATGTCCAACATATGTAAACATTTTATATGGTGTAGTGTGTTTTTCATCAGTGGGGCGAGTGCCTTGTACAGGAATACATATTTGAGGATTGTAGTAGACAGGGAACTGTCAGAGTAAATCAGAATTGATGGTTGACAAAAATATGAATGGCTTATTGGGTGCTCTAACAAAATTTGAAGAAAAGTTTGATAAACATGGAACTTACAAAAAGAGAACTCTCATCATCTTCACAAATAGGCTTAAGTGATTTGTGTCCCATAGTCATTATGGAAAGAAACTTCTGCTGGACTCATAACTGTCTCTTATATCTGGTCCTCACAGAGCAGAAACAGCCAATTATGTAGATACTTTTGTAATGATTTCTTTATTGGGTCAAACTTTAAACACACTTATTACTAGTCAGAAAGGTTTGGGAGAATAGTCAACTAGTAGAAAACTAAACCAGTGATATTCTGAACCCTTAAAAGACTGTCTGAGCTGAAGAAAAGATGAAACATCTCATGACTAGGTTCAACTAGAAGTAGTGAAGGCTGAATGGAGCATCTCATGACTAGCTTCAACTAGAAGCAGTGAATGCTGAATGGAGCATCTCATGACTAGGGTCAATTAGAAGTAGTGAAGGCCAAATTAAGCATCTCATGACTAGGTTCAACTAAAGTAGTGAAGGCTGATAAGTATCTTGAGGCATGGTTAGACCTCACTTACATTCTATCTTCATGTCAGGAAAATCCATTTCAAAAGTCCAAGTACTGCTAACAACTTACCACAGAATCTATTGCATACCCACAAAAGAGGCTAGGCCACTGACTCAGGACTATTTCTCCACACGTTGGCCTATACCCCATCAGCTATTGCTTGAACATCAGCCAAGGTGCTACATTAGCTTTATACAACCCAAAACAACATGTGTAATTTTATAAAAAAACAAATAAAAACGAAAAACCTCTGCATCCCACTGACTGATATAAAGTTTCTCCAAGTTTCTCCAGTTCACCTGCATCTTACTGTACTTACGTGTACATTAAATTGCAATAATTCTAGAGTAGAGGAGATCATTGGTTTGAATTTTAAATTAAAATCTTCAGCCATTTATTTACATCCATGGTTTCAGCAGTCAGCAGCACTGACTTCTTACCATATTGACTGGGATGTGCCTCCAGATCTGTATCCTAGGAACACTAATTTGGAAGTTCTTCCCAAGCAAAATTAAGTCCGTGCCCACTCTGTGAAGTTGTACCAAAGATGTTAAATGGAAGAGACTGCTTGTATATCTGTGGCATTGTCACAACATCTCAATATATGCACTGGCATAGATACTGTCACCCATCCTTTGCACTTACAGTCACACATTCCTTTTGGATATAGGCGCATGATGGCATCTGATTTGTCACTCTGTTTTTATCTGTATATATATAAGCCATGGCTATCCAAGTTTGCAGGCAACTGTAAACTGGGTGTTATTTGATCTTCCATTAACTTACAAGTGCTCCTATACACATGGTTTAGACCATACCAACAACTGGTGCAAGGACAGTGGTGGAGAATATGCAGTATAGTTCAGTCAAGAAAGCTTTCCCTGGATTCTCAAAAGCTTGCATGGCATGCATGATCAGTGTAAGGGGAAATGTTGGCAATATGGCGGCTGAGTGATCCACATACATGCCAGTTTGACATGCGCAAGTGGTCTAGCACTAGCATTGCACGTTCCCAGCCCCCATATGCAAATTACCCCATTTTCAGGTGAAAAACATTCAAATGAGGTAAATATGCCATCCAGGAAGCAGGAATCAGGGTGTGCAGGACTTGCATAATATGCAGAAATGTACTTGGTTAGTAACAGAGTACGGTACTACAAAATCCAAAACAGGGACATGACAGCCCCAAATAAAAGCTGCATAAGGCCATTGGCATTGCAAACAATGCAAAATGAACAAAATACAACTTTTATTATATGTCCACCAATCACGGCTGTTGAAGCATAGGGCAGTGGCTCACAAACGGGATTAGTGGGGAAATAAGAAAATAAACCTAAAAAAAGCAGTCTAACTAAAAACAGTAGTCCGCCATGCAAGTCAATGGCAGACAAAAGACAACCTGGCTAGTGAACAATGGTTGCTAAGGGGGGAGGCAGAGTGTGACACATGTAACTATGCATTAGCAGACAATCCTATGCAAATGAGGGGAAGGATAGTGAATCCCAGTTTTCCCCAGCATGTGAGGCAGGTCCCAACTGGGTAAGAGTATGAATAGCTGAGTGCAAGACTAAGAGGTAGGTGACATCATGGGTTGGTGTGTCAGGCATACTGTAAGCGAATTGGAGCCCTGTGGCTTGGGTATGCTCCCAGCTTAGCACAGCCAAGCTAGGTGGTGTGTCTAAACCTGCCCAGCACACTTTACAAACTGTAAGGGAGTGTGTGCGCTATGCACCGTGATTTACAGGAAGAAAAAAGAAGTTAAACCAGGACACAGCAGCAGTGTGCACATCCGAGTACTCTGTTTGAGTGGCGCAGCTCCAGGTCCAAACAGAAAGGCAAAGGGAAGGCAAATCAGCAGTAGGAAGGTAATCAAGGAGAACTAGTATATCTGGCAGGTGAAATGTATCAGAAGCAGCCAACTACACAGGCAGCAGCCCAGGCAAGAACACTACTATAAACTAAGCAAACACCTTCACCACTGGTGTTTCCCACACTCTACACCACCAGTGTATACATGCAGGGAAATTTTAACAAACAAATCTACAAAATGAGAAGGGCTGCTGCTGCAAACATAGACCAACATGTGCAAGAGACTGAGGGTGGTGAGGATGTGCATGCTGCCGAACAACCCACAGTGAGTAGATGGAGAAGAGTATACAGACCCAGGGTAACCTACCAGGGGCTACATGAGCTGGAGACAGTGGAGCACTATAGGGTGGACAGAGACCTCCTACAGCAAGTAGTTAAGCTGTGCCAGCCACACCTGACACACCAAACCAAATGAGGGGAACCCATCTCAGTGGATACCAAGGTATGTGTAGGCCTAGGTGTACTAGCCACAGGTACCTCCCAGAGTACAACTGGGGATAACATGGTGATCTCATAGGCATCAGCATCCAGAGTATTCCACCAATTCCTGGATGACATGTCAGCACATGCCAGTGAGCACGTATATTTCCACAATACCCGTAAGGTGTTGACTAGCAATATGTGTCTCTTCCACTAAATAGCAGAATACCCTGGGGTAGTGGGTGCTATAGACTGCATGCACATATGCATCAAAGCACCACACGGTGAGCAGTGTAGGGCCTACATCAAATGCTGGGGCAACCCCTCCATCAACTGCCAGGTCGTATGTAATGCCCAGGGCATTATAATGAATGTGTGTGCTGGCTGTCTTGGAAGCTTTGATGATTACCACATATGGCATCTGACTCAGCTGTACCAGAGATTTGCCAATGGGGACATCCCCTGTGGTCACCTAGTGGGGAATGCTGGGTACACACTGGAGCTGTGGCTGATGACACCAATCAGAAATGCACACACACCTGAACAACAATGCCATAATGAGGCACACGCACAGGCCAGATATATAATAAAGTGTGTGTTCGGGATGCTCAGGTCATGGTTCTGGTGTCTGAACACATCCGGTGGAACCTTGCAGTATGCACCAGCTACATGTACCCAAATTGTTATGGTATGTGCTATGCTACACAATATGATCCTGCGGAAACAGCTGCAGCAGGAACAGCATGGGGCAGGGTCACACAGCCCCCCACCAATGCCAAGGCCTGCACAGGCACAGAGTGACCCGGAGGAGGGCAAACATGAGCCTGCCCAGTAGGCAGAAGGAGGCGTGCCCAGTATCCCTGGCCTTGGCAAAGAGACAACGCATAGCACATGCACTGACACAGTAGGGTCCCAGGGAATGACACCTCTCTCCGACTCACACATACAGTAAAAGGGATGCCAAACATGACACCACCTGTGTTCAGCCATGTATAGGGAGTGTACTATGTGCATCTGACATAGGCAGCCCTCCAGCACCATCCGCAAGTCTGGTGCACCCACAAGGTAAGTCAATCAACCTACCAATTGCCAAATGGGGTAGAATGTGTTGTCACCTGTAGCTATGGTACGTATGTGAGCATGCAAGGGAATTGGGTGGCTGAATGTTACAGCAGCAGACAGTAGACACCCATAGTGGCACCCTGGCATGTGTAACACATACTGGAGTCACCATAGTAGCCAGTACTCCACAGGGAGACAGAAGCAACTGCAGGAAATGTGCTGTGCGAAATGTGAGGCCATATGGCCCAAACATGCCAGTTAGTATGGTTCACATACCCAACAACAGTCACAGCTAGCAGGACAGGTGGACACAAACCAAAACAGGGCCTGTGCCATGGCCCCAGAATGATGGCTAGGGTTAACCCCACCCCCAAGCCTACACAGACAGACCACAACAGGGCAAGCAGTGGGATGCCAGTTCTGAAGGGTAGGACGTCAGACAATAATATGTAGGGTAACCAAAGCCATGATCTGTAGTACACTGGTGTGACTCTAGACAGCATGATGGTTAGCAATGCAGAATGAAATTGAGTACATGACATACCAGTACTGTCATAGCAAATGTGTACAAGTGTCACTTGTGCCCCACATCCTACATAGCAATGTAATGACAGTTCAGGTGTGTCCCTCCACTCCCATGTAGACATGTTGAAACAGTCATGTGTGCCCCTACCCTCACTCCACTGTAGAAATGTAGTAACAGTCAGGTTTGCCCCCCAGTCGTGTGTAAAAATGTAGTAACATGCATAAGTGGGTATAACACGAGTGGAGCAGAGATGCACAGAGGTGCCCAAGGTAGCAGGATAGGTTGTAGCTTGTGCACAATATGCAGGTCTGTGTGTAGTAGGATGGTGTGTGTTCCATATTGTGTAAGAGTGGTCAGTATGTATGCATGTCGAGGTAAGACCTGGTGGCCATAACCCAGTACTGCTGATGACAGGGATAAGCCCTCACAACTGCAGTGTCAAGGACAATCCCCACCAGTATACCACTTGCTAGCAGTAAGCCAATGTAAATGTATGGTGGTAATATGTGTCACCATCTGAAAGACTGACATGGCATGGCTGTTGGGCTAGATATACAAGCAGTACACAGGGGAAAGTACCCCAGACATACAGTATACATTGTATCACTATGAAATGGAGACACCCTTGGAATTGTACATACAGGTATACATCACAGCAACTGGTCCTGTAGTAGGGGATATCAGTGATGTCTGGCCGAGCACCTGCAGATCACAAAGGAGGTAGGACTGATGTATTGGGAAACAGCTGGTGTACCTGCACATGCCAGCATACCAGGAATGTCCCGTGCATATCTATGTGTCAGATGCAAGTGCTGTCCATAGCACACATGCACCCAGCTCTCGCAAACATCACCCAGAGGTACCTCTCTGGCCATATCCCTGCTGTGGGGAATGGGTACAGTATGACCCCTCCTGTACATGGCAATAGTGGAAGAATGCAGCATGCAGTGCAGGTGTCTCATGCAGGTGTGTCCCTAGCTGTACATGGCACCCTGCCAGCATCCACACCACTTGATCAAGACTGATAGAAAGAGTTTGCATGAACACCTATCACACCTACCCTGTCACCCCAGGGGAATATACTGTCTGGTGGTCTGTGACTGTAGGCCTGAAAGAATGCAACGGCCTGCCACAAGTGGCCCACAGCAGCATCTAATGCCCCACAGTCCTCTGCCAATGACCTGTGTCTCAAACGTACTGCCGATGCATGTGAAGTCATGGACACCCAAATAACAACATAACACACTCCACATAAGCCATATGCAAGGCCATGTGGACAAACCACAGTAACATGTCCACCATATCCCACTGCACGAACTGTGGACCAACACTAACACACACCTGTAATGGGGTGATACCCTTAGGGAAAGTATCCGAGAATGTATACATAATGTCTGGAAGAGGTTAGAATAACAGAGGGAGGGTGGGTGGGTGCATGGGCAGCATGGCATGTGCAGGGTCTGACACCAAGCTGTGTGCCCACACTATCCCTGGCTGCAAACATATAAATGGGTGGCTACGCACCTGCCAGTACACCACAATAGAGTTAATGTCCTGACCCATGACCCCTGCCTCTGGGCAACCTCTCCGAATCTGTACAGCTGTGAGGCATTGCCACAGCAATATAATCCAGACTGTCTTGCCAATGGGTGTACAAGTATGGGATCCACTGCAAGCATTATATCAAGGTGCTGAACTGGATACACAGACTCAGCAGCAGGTGCCTGCAGCTCCCCATCCAGAATGGCATAACTTACCATGAATACATAGATGTCTGCCCACAATACCCGACACAGCTGCAGTCACCCTTGTCCCCCACGATAGCACTGTGATCAAGAATGTCCACCTGGCAGTACATGGAGACAGCCAACATCATTGTGTATAACAGTACATATGTCTGAATATCTCTGCTAACAGTGATAACATGTGGCTGAAGCAACACAGACACAATCACCTACAGTACTCACTATCCCCTGCACAGTTTGTTCCCATATTGCCAAATGATCGACTGATACCCAGCAGAAACACCTTGCTACCTGTAGGTGTACAACACAAAGTTCTGCACTGGAGTACAAATGACCTAGTATTGTTCCACTCATTCTATACAGAAGGGCATACTGAGCATGCTAACACACTTAGAGAAATGAAGGCACTGTCAGTCAAGAACATACTGAAAGGTCATACTGGACATGCTCACACACGTAATCAAAAGAAGCCCATGTCTGCAAACAACAGTGGACCAGACATATCTGGCAGTTGCAGATGTTAGTGAAGACACTACTCAGTATGCACCACCCATGCTTTGCACGCAGAGTGGATAGGAATACATGTATATATCCAAGGACAATACACTATAATAAGCCAAACGTACACATACATAGATGTGTGGAAGAGAGTGACTGTGACAAGGAGCCAACCATTATGAGGCTTGTCCCACCCAGCACACAGTCAAATAACTACAACCACATGATGCTCAGATGTCACTCACTGTAGACATTGGCCACCGGTATCTGGCAGCATTATGGATTATGTAGTGCAAGTGCTAGCTGTGCAACATGACTGTACAAGGAAGTAGTCATCTAGCAGCTGTATACATGTACCTGTGGAATATAACCCTGTGTGTACCCGCATGTGGTGTGTCAATTTCTAGATGAATGGGTTATGGCCCATGCACACACACTGCCCTCCCCATAGCCCTACTATGACAAACCCACTGAGGTCATCCACTCTGAAATACATCCTTGGGAAAAGTGTAATAGTGTGTCCCGTAAATGTGTACTGCTGTAGTGTGCTAAAGAAGCAAGGTAGGTGTTCTAACCCCAGATGTGGCAACTGTGTGTGTGTGTGTGTGTGTGTGTGTGTGTGTGTGTGTGTGTGTGTGTGTGTGTGTGTGTGTCTTTCTGTGTAGAGAGCAATGCATTTTAGTGTAGCCACATGGACTACAATTCCTATACTCGACTTTGGCAAGGCTGCTGATGTCACCCACCTAGAAATACATGTCCGGGAAAGTTGAAGCTCAGTAATCACCGTAGTACATCCTGTAACTGTGTATTGCCATAGAGTGGCAAAGTAGTTAGGTAGGTGTTCTAACCCCAGACATAGCAGCTGTGTGTGTATGTCTGTATGTCTCTCTCTGTGTAGAGAGCAATGCACTTTAGTGTAGTCACACAGATTACAATTCCTATACTCGACTTTGGCAAGGCTGCTGATGTCACCCACTTAGAAATACACCTCTGGGAAGGCTGTTACCTAGTAATCACTGTAGCATGTCCTGTAACTGCATACTGCTGTAAAGTGATAACGCAACTAGGTAGGTGTTCTAACCCCAGATGTGGCAACTGTGCATGTGCATCTGTCTGTGTAGAGAGCAGTGCATTTTAGTGTAGCCACATGGATTACAATTCCTATACTCGACTTTGGCAAGGATGCTTATGTCACCCACCTAGAAATACACCTCCAGGATGGTTGCAGCCCAGTAGTCACTGTATCACGTCCCTTAACTGTGTATTGGTGTAGAGAGATAAAGTAGTTAGGTAGGTGTTCTAACCCCAGATGTGACAACTGTGTGTGTGTATCTGTCTGTGTAGAGAGCAATGCATTTTAGTGTAGCCACACAGATTACAATTTCTATACTCGACTTTGGCAAGGCTGCTGATGTCACCCAACTAGAAATACACCTCCAGGATGGTTGTAGCCCAGTAATCACCATAGTGTGTCTCATAACTGAGTACTGCTGTAGAATGATAAAGTAGCTAGGTAGGTGTTCTAACCCCAGATGTGGCAACTGTATGTGGGGGTTTCTGTCTGTGTAGAGAACAATGCATTTTAGTGTAGCCACACGGATTACAATTACCTATACTCGACTTTGGCAAGTCTGCTGATGTCACCCACCTAGAAATACAGCTCTGGGAAGGCTGTAACCCAGTAATCACCATAGTGCATCCTGTAATTGCATACTGCTGTAGAGTGATAAAGTAGCTAGATAGGTGTTCTAACCCTAAACATGGCCAGTGTGTCTATCTGTCTGAGTAGTGAGCAATGCATTTTAGTGTAGCCACACAAATTGCAATTCCTATACTCGACTTTGCCAAGCCTGCTGATGTCACCCACCTAGAAATACATCTCTGGGAAGGTTGTAGCCCAGTAATCACCGTAGAGCATCCTGTAACTGCGTACTGCTGTAGAGTGATAAAGTAGCTAGATAGGTGTTCTAACCCCAGATGTGGCATGTGTGTGTCTGTCTGTCTGTGTAGAGAGCAATGCATTTTAGTGTAGCCACATGAATTACAATTCCTATACTCGACTTTGGCAAGCCTGCTAATGTCACCCACCTTGAAATGCACATCTGGGAAGATAACAGCCCAGTAATCACTGTAGCACGTCCTGTAACTGCGTACCTCTGGGGTGTGATTTAGAACTGTGGCAGGGTTCCATGGCAGTTCTGGATGTTTTGTGTGTGTCCATGTCTGTATACAGACCAATGCATTATAGGCTAGTCACACAGTACATTTCACATGGCCCACTTTGGCAATCCAGCTGATGTCATTCTTTGTGAAATACAGCTTTGGGGAAGAAGTTCCCTAGTAACCCCATGGTGAGTCCTATAACAGCTCAATGCTCTAATGTGGTATAGACCTCTGTCAGGGGGTTTTACACCCACACATGTCAGTTGTGGATGTTTTGTGTGCGTCTCACTGTCTGTGTAGGGAGCAATGCATTTTAGTGTAGTCACCCGCAGTACATTTCAAATGGCCTACCTTGGCAATCCTGCTGATGTCATTCATTGTAAAATACACCCTTGGGGAAGGAGGACTTCAGTAATGCTTGTGGCGTGTACTATAACTGCATAGTGCTGAGGTGTAATAAACTAGTTAGGTAGAGGTTCTTCTCCCAGACATGACAGGTGTATGTAGGTGTGTGTGTGTTCATATCCTGTGTAGAAGTGGTTGTGAGCATGTGGCCAATGCAAAGCAGGTTTTGTTTAAGTCTTATATGGCGGCCCTACTATATAGCACAATGTCCACCATACAGGGATAACATATGTGAAATAGCTGAGAGGCAGGGGAGCAAAGCCATACCCATACATGTGACACCAAGGCCAGGCAATCACATTTAGCAACCCCAGTATTACCCAGACCACACTCTCAACACATGTCTCATATGCACACGCATGCCTAGGCAACAGCCAATATGTGGGTAGTACACTGCATATTGGCCACTGATAGTAACCATGGAGTGATAGCAGTGGGCTACAGAGGGCATGTCCCCTGTCCATCTGTCCAATATGCACGTACATGCTGATAGTGCACCTCTCCCATGTTCCCCAATGGTAACTTGCATCACCTGTGGTGCCATCACATCTGTCCCACAATGTACATACTATGCCTGACAGCATGCCCTGTACGGAAGGTTGCCACTGACAGCAGGAAATGCTGTCAGCATGCCATCAGTGTAGGTGCAGGTAAACCTGCTGCCCATTACCAGTTCCTGCCACAGGGAGCAAGACTGGCACATATGATGGTAATCTGTGTGCACAACATGGGCCAGACACCCCAGGTACAGATCCGCATGTCACTGTACATGCATGTGGGAGGTGTGCACATCCCAGACACTGTCCATGTCATGGGGTAAGGAACACATACATGGCAAGCGATGCACAGCACTGGCCACACAGAATAGTCACCCAGGTGACTGGATGGGGGATACAATACACATCTGTGTGGGCAAGAGCAGAAACTACAGCCCTGAGGCACAATGCAGACCATTGTCATGTGGCCTGATGCCAAGGTATACCCATTGCCTACCCTTGTATAGCCTGCTGCCACAGTTGACCACCACACAACCATGCAGACATGTACCCATGCATGTCAGTACTGGCACTCTGTGTGTTTGTCTGTGTGTTGTATGGTGTGTATGTTCACAGCCACAATCACTACAATGCCTATGTGCATACAGAAGCATGCTGTCAGATGTCAGACACCTCCTCATACCCTTTGCTCATACCACCTCCGTATGCCTCATGTGGTGCATGTGGTACCTGCACAGTGATGTGTTGTGGCAATCCTGTTACTGATGTGCTGTACCCCTGGCCCTGCCAAGTATGTCGATGTGTGCATGTATCTGTGAGAGTGTGGCTGTGTTGACGCTGGCACCTGTTCATGCTGACAGGCATGTGTACGTCACCTACTGTATAGCTACCGTATCCCTGTTGCAGATGTCACGCACCATCACAGATATGTTCTGAGGACTCCGCAACAGGTAACCCATGTGGCGCATCAAATAACTGCATTGAACTGTGAATGCAGTACATAGTTGTCAGGGGTTTGATACCTTGGGCTGGTAGGTGTGTGACACAAATAAGCTGCAGTTTTACTTCACCACCCCTCCATGACATGTCTTTGCCTCTGTCTGGCTCTCCTACTCCCCCTCTGGTGGATGTGGAGACCTACACCAGCTTTGCTTAGGCAGCAGCATGTGTATTTTAAGTGATGCTCATGATCAGCTAATGGCCTCTGCAGGAATCGCAGCCCTCCCCTAGCTGATTGCATGTAGAACAGTTGTGGTAACAGTCCCATAGCCAATTGCATGGAAACACACTCGGATATCTAGGAACATCATGTTGGTGTTGGCCCTTGTCTTCACTGTGAGCAGGAACTAGATCCATTGGTTGGCAACCACCATCTGCAATGCATTGGGGATTTACCTTCAACAGCATACACTGTGGAAACAGGGCAACACACAGGAGTGGAATGTGCCTGACCTGTCTATAGACTGTAAGTGCTGCTATACTGCATGTGGCGTACTGTTGGTTTAACAGTGAGGGTGTGGATATGTCTTTCCTACATGTCTCCATTCCTGCCATGTCAGTTCCATGTTTATGTGGAATCCCTGTCTGCAGGATCATCTGCAGACAGGGCAGTGTGTTGTGCCATTGGTTCCATGTGTTACCTACAGAGCATCTATCTGTGGACTGCAGATGGTAGTGTGAGGATTGCAGTCTGTAGATGGTGAAAGCCATGACAGTTACTGGTGTCTTATCCCTCACAGGACATATGTTGCCACAGACCCTGTTACAAGAGTAAATGTATGAGGTTATCACAGCAACAAGTCATTAGTGGCACTGTGTATGTGCTGCCAGCCAGAACTCTGCCAACCTGTGTACATATGTCGTGCATGACGTGGTGCCTATTTGCTATACACCATAATTAGTGTCATCATATCCGCTAACATGTCAGTGAGATATCAGACCGCATCACATATTATATACAATTAAGGTTTTATTTGATGACATAAATTGGACATTCTGTGGATGTTTGTACAGTCCTACGTGTGTGTGGACATCAGTGTTACAGACAGCAGATAGCAATATCTTATACAGGAGAACCAGCACACTCAGGGAAGCTACATATGTGTAGGAGGTTCAGGAACTACAGACAGAGTGTGAGTAGAGCCATGTTATGCTTTGTATAGTACTGGTGTTACAGGGTGTGTGTGTACATACTACTTTACCTTGGAATGCAGTTTGTCTGCCTAGCACTCAACTGTGGGCCTATCCTCTTGGTGGCCAGAGGTGTGCCTAACATGTGTTGTCTGTCCACCACACAGGTCCTGTGTCTGATAGCCCACTGTCAGTGTGTGTGTGGAATGCTATCAGTACATGACCTACATATCAAGCTTTGCACATATGACATGCTGTGGGGGGTGTTCCATAGTGGGCTGTGAGTATATCACACTGCCACAGCTGCCATCAGTCCACATCTGTTGTATCCCCCACACATATGGTAGGGCTGGGGCCATATATGTGTGGGCATTACCTACACAATATGTGCATGCTCTTATGCACTCTGGAGGCCAGTGTATGTAACAGTGGTATATGGGCCTGTATTATTGAGTCTGGGGGGGCACCATAAATGACCATGACTGTTAAATATGTGGGGTGTATCAGGGGTGAGCTGCCATAAGGTATCTGGATGTAAAGTGCCGTATACTTCACCTATATGTACATCACATGCATATTTTTGGTTACTGCAAGCCTACTGCCACCCGCCTGATGGACTGCTCTGTTTGTCAGTGTGCATGTGATGGTGTCAGTTATGCCTTGTTATGTCACAGTTACAACCCATGTGGTCACATGATGTCCTTACCTCCCACTGTTGTTGTACTGTGTGTAGATAGCGGCTGCTGAACTATACACCTGCATTACACACTGTTGATCGTTTGGTATCCTGTGGCCCAGTCAGTCCTCACTACTGTACAAATCTAAGGACTTGGCCTGGACAGTGAGGTTTGTGAACCTTACCTAACTACTGCATTAGTATAACTGTTTCATGGTTGCATTCCTCTGTTTATATGAATGTCACTGTCTGAACAGTTATATGACATGGCATGTAGAACTGTCATCATACACAATGAAAGGTATTCCATTTCTGCAAACCTGTGTGTGGAGTTTTCCCAATGACCACTCTGTGGGTATATGTTGCAGGCAATGGTCGTCATTTGTATGGGTGGCCCATACAGTGTCCAGTTGTTCAGGGGTTAGCTGTAGGCATAGTGGCTGTTCCATATTGTGTGCACCAACTACATATGTATCCTACTGTACATATATCTGCGTGTGTATGTGTAGTCACATGTATCTCCATAAATATGTGTGTATATATATATATATATATATATATATATATATATATATATATATATATATATATATATATATATATATATATATATATATATATATACATATATATACATATATATGTATGTATCTGCATATCTGTGTCTGTGTATCTGTATTCTGGGGATGTTGCTGGCTACCACAGTTTACATTACCAATGGAAGGCAGGCTGTAATGCATGATATGTGAACAATACCAGCCTGACATCATACAGGTGGGATGTTGTACTCTTAACTTCCTGTGCTCATGTCATGTCAGGTCCTGGTTATGGGATCTGCAACACTTGGTAGTGTATTGCGGGGCGGATGTGTTTGGCCGTGGGGGAGATGCCTACTTATACATGACGTATAGTGTGTGGGGCCTCTCAACTCTGTAACGGTGCATGTGGACATATGTGTGTTTGTTAATCTGCCATTGCTCTCTACAGATGTATGGCCATATGTACCGATATAGATACATATATCTGCTGACATATATGTAACTATGCCCGTATATACCTACATAGTTGTATATCTGCATATACATGTGTAACGTGCTGTGTATATGTAGACATATAGGTGTAGACACTTATATGTGTCAATGTAGCCATCAGCATGTATATATGTCCATATATAGTGATATATATATATATATATATATATATATATATATATATATATATATATATATATATATATATACAGATATGTTGTAGCAGTGTAGATAGTAATACATTTACACACAGAATACATCTAGGTGATGGTATACATTCTCTGTACAGTTGCATGACTGGACTGGTTGATATGTTTTGGTTATTGCCCTGATGTTCTAAAGCTGTAGTGGCCTACTGTTAGACCATTGTAGCTGTGTTGCAGATGGTCCTGGGGTCAAGAACTGCATGTGCTGGATATTGCATTGTACAGCATATCTGTTACAGCTGTGGTGGGGGTGAATATAGCATTCATCACCAGGTTCCCCTCATGTGAGCCCCCACCCCCATCAACCATGCATAAGGTCAGTTATTTTGTGGTGGAGGTTCTGTCTGCTATTCCTATCTGGTGCTGCAATTCACATATCTATCCATATATCTATATGCATAGCTATATTAATATCTAAATATATGTGGACATATGTATTCACCCACCTACATACCATTGATGTGATATGATGTATGTGTGAGTCAGACATTTATATGTACCTGTGTATCTCTACATATACAGATCTATGACTGTCCATATGTCCATGCATGAATGGGTCACAATATTGGCCTGACCCACATTCATCTGGCCAATTGACATGGATGATGTCAGGCATGTGGTCAGTCAGAAATGCCGATACATTACAGTTGCAGACATCATGTTGTTCAGATTATGTGCAGTACAACAGATCACTGTTTAACTAGCAATGTTTTACATGTATATGAACAATATTTCCCGTGTCCAGATATGTACCCCACTTTTGTCACACTATGTCCACAATGTTAGCAATAAGAGGTTGAGCGTTGTGCTATTAGTACAATTCCCCTTATTCAGATTGACTGTGCTGCATATGATATATCTGGGTATACATGGGATGTCTGTATATCTGACATGGTGTAGTGTTAATTCACTATGGTTGTGATATGCAGAGTCCTGGGTTTGGGCCATGCAGCGGCTGTCAATTATGTTGCAGGGTTGAATAAGGGCGGTGGGATGCAGGGCGATTAAGGCACTTGTAAGCAGTCATGAGTGAGTTTGCGCAACGGTATGCGTCACCAACTGCAGGTAACAGCCAGTTACACCAGGTTAGCCCCGACATTGCTTACTTTGTGTACTCAGTGCTCACCGTCATGCAAACACAGACCTCCAGTTACATATGCCTACAGGTAGTTTGTGTCAGATTTGCTGAGCCTGGAAACATAAACATGTGTGCTAGTGCTGACATATGCTTACAACAGCTTATTGCTGCTTAACCTTACTGCTGTATGCATTATGATGCAGACACCTCACATGTGCATTTCTTGCAGTACTCCTGTTTATATATACATATATATATATATATATATATATATATATTATTTCGTGTCCGCAGTACTCCAGTTCATGTATATATGTTATTCCGTGAGTTATAAAATATACATATTACCAATAACGTGGTTTGCCATGGGAAATGGTATGTCCCAGTACCTTCCCTGCATTTCCCCCCCTTTCTTACTGACATCCATGCACTGGTCCCATTAGAACGGGTTCATCCAACCACATCACGCCTCGTTCCATAATGTTGTACCCATCATCCCACCCTTCCCCCTCCACATCAGTCATCCTTCCTACAGGTTCCAGCCTAATCTAAATACACCACTACACATTGCCCACTATCCACTTCTTGGGACCCTTCGCTTCAGGCTTCTCAGACATGTAGTCCATGTACATACATCACCGTCTGTGCTTACTTTTTAGGCATGGTATGTTACCCCGAGTACTCTTTTTGGCAGATGTTTGTGGTCATCCCACCATGACGGAAGTGCGTTTGTTTAAGAGTAGAATTAGCAGAGTAACACTGTGTCTCCCACTGGTAGTATCCTGCCAGTAGTATGGGAGCCAGTGCTGTGCTAGGCTTAGCAGTGTGTATTATTAGCTTTGCATGATAAAAGCCTTTTGGCATTGATTTCTCCTTCACCACTTGTTATATATGTGTCATGTATCCTCGACACATGTGTACGGACACTGTCTGGGGTCCTGGCAACTTCTACACGTTATTACATTAACACCTCACATCTGGACTTACTGCTGTACTCCAGTTCACATATGTATGTTCTGTATCAGTTATGGCACATATGACTGCATATGGATGCCTTTCACAGGTTCAGTTTGGTTATACTATGGTGGTGACATGTTTACTACTAACCCATTCTTCTGTACATCTGTCATGGCTTGGTGGATAGCTACTGGGACTATGGTGTATGGGGTCCTGGGTTCATGACCTGCATGACTGTTTATTTTGTTGCCGGGCTGACAAAGCCCTGTTGGATACAAAGTAATTAAGGCACTCTAAAGCAGTTGTATGGCCATACATCTGATTACTAGTGCGTACATATGCCTACTATTGCTTATTTCTACTTACACCTGCTTACTAGTGCCTTATTCCATCTGACACAGATACGGCACATGTGCATTTTTTGTGGTACTCCAGTTCATATATATCAGATAATTAGTGGGCTTTGCAATAAAAATATTGGTTATAACGTGATTTGCCATGTAAAATAGACTGTGCTACAGTGGGACCCGAACTGGGAATGCCTGCTCATTGGTCGGGTGCTCTACTCACTACACTATTGCTATTCTGCTTCATTTGCATATTTGTAACATATTGTACTACCCATGTTTCCATCCCCCGGCTCCCTAGCTCACCGTACACAGCATCCATCCATTCTCCAGTTGCTAGCCCAGCCATATTACACCTCCACACATTTCCCTCCCTGCACGTGTCGGTATGCCTCCATTATACTGTCTCGACCCAAGCTTCTGCAGGCTTTCATCCGTTTAGTCCACGTACTTTCGAGCCTTCCCTTGATCTTCCTCCGATACTAGTGGGAACATCTATGTGACCCACAAAGTTTGGTTCGTCCCAACAGGGACAGACCTGTCGATGTGTCATGAGTAGATTTTGCTGGTCTACACTGTTTCTCGCACTGGTAGCATCCTGCCAGGGGTTTGAGAAGCAACGGTTTGCTCACACACTGGGCTTGCCTCATCTCCTAGTTCCGCAGCTCCAATGCCCCAGGTGTGACATTCTGTGCATGAAGCACACCCACACGCCCCCACAGCATGTACCATTTTTAATTCCTCTTCAGTATTGTGCAAGACTACTATTCTCACAGTATGTGTGGACAGGCATTATTCATTGATACACACAGACTGCTCAGAATACTGTGATTGAGTGATGTGCACATGTTTGCTGGTATTGATCTACATACTTACATACATGTCCTATACTGTTGAATGACTCTGCTGGATGATCTGTTTGCGATCACAGCAGCTGAATGTGTATCTGCCATGTCTTTTTGGTAACTCACTTAGACTATAGTGTGCAGGGTGGGGGGGGGGGTGGAACCTGGGAGTACTGATTAATTTGTTAATGGGCACAACAAGAGCTGTTGGCTACAAAGTGTCTAAGGCACTGTGGAGGAAGTGTAGGCGGGTATGCGCTGGTGTGCATGAGGCTCAGCCTTGCTGACCTCTGGTTATGGCATCTTACACTGAGTTGGCCTCCACATTGCTTAACCGGTGTGGGCATTGCTTACCACTGCCAAACAGCTGTAACCCCGCTTGCTGCCACATACCCTCAAGCTGCTTCATGTATTTAGTTCACATTTGTTGTTTGGGACAATCTGACTGGATGCTTCCCCATTGTCAGCTGTGGCCTGGGGAGTGGAGCTCTGCAGTAAACCCCAGCTACACATTACACGTACTACTGAGGTGTTCACATTCATAGAGAGTAACAGACTTACCATAGCTACATACCACGTTCTTCATGCTTAGTTCACATTAACATGTCGGTATTATACATGCTTAGGTCAGGTTTACATGTCAGGTATGACTGTCGACAAAGATCAGTTTAAGTTGAAGTGAGATTCCAGTTTAACAGTTCTGGATAGGTTACACTCAGGCATTCAGGTTAGGTTTGGTTATGCCATACCTGTGTGGTAGAGTAGAAGACAATAGTGATGCAGTAGGTAGGCAGATAGAGGGGGGGACATTGTAACTGTAAAGTAGGCCATTGGGATGATTGGTGGGGGAGCAATAGGGAAGGTCTGCAGGATTTTGAGAATTGTATGTGAGGCAGGACAGGAGTTGTCGGTTTCACTAGTTGGTGTAGGGTTATAGAGTGTTAGTTGGGGGGGGGCTTCGCCAGGTGGTGAGCATGTGCTGATCTAAGTGTGCTTGAGGTGTTTCTTCATGTGTTATTTGCATGTGTCATGTGGGAGAGCTGAGGTAATACTCATGGGTAGGGGGTCCCAGATTCTGCCAATATAGTTGGGGAAGAGGGTGTCACCTACTTATGACTGTGAACATTAATAGTAATGAAACAGGTGTCGATAGGTAAGTGGTGTTAATGGGGCACACAGAGAGGCAGATAGTAGAGGAAATGTCCAGGGATGTGCAGGAAGGCTGACGAGAAGGTCCACAGCTGGCCATTTCTTCTACAGCAACAGTTGTGTATATACACTGCATTTAGGGGTAGGTTTGGACACTCACACCCCTGGGTGGGGATATTGACAACAAT
>NC_056749.1:859867939-859965638 GCF_019279795.1 Protopterus annectens
GCAGAACACCGGCCATTGGATATGGTGTGCTTAAGGCACTTTAAAGCGGTTGTAAGCAGGTTTGCATGGAAGTAAGCACTGCTAACTTCCTGTCACAGTGTCTTGCACCCAGTTAGTTTCTCCTATGTTTAATCTGTGTTGGCAGTGCTTAACCCTGTGCAATCGCACTTGCACATGCTTACTGGTGCTTACATATGCTTACTGCTGCTTATCTGTGCTTACGCCTGCTTACTGCTGCCTTATTCATTATGATACTGGCTCTTCACATGTGCATTTCCTGCAATATTCGTGTTCATAAAAATGTCTGTTATTTAGTGGGTTTTGCATTACAAATTTTGCTTATACCATGCTTTGCCATGTAAAATAGACTGTGCTGCGACTGGGACTCGAACTGGGAATGCCTGGTCGTTAGTTGAATGCTCTGCCCACTACACTATTGCTGACATACTTCATTTGCATATATCCTCCTTGTTATCCTCTTCATCATTTTAGGCTGCTTTCACCATGGCTAAGCAATGGGCACACCCACGCACCTATGGTTAGCTGTACTCGTTGCTTTAGACACCAATACAGGGGTTTCTTCTATTGATTTTTATGTCCTGTTGCTGTTGTACACATGGGAGACTGTTGGTGGGGATATGTGGACACCTATGAGTGATATCACTCATTTATTTCCACTTTCTGCTGTTCAATATTGCAGGGACATGTTTATTCTTTGGGCTCTGCTCTCAGACATGCCCCCTGCACTCGTACACGCTCCATGTAAGCCTGGGGGCTCGTGCAGTACGCCTTCATTACTATGCATGACACGCTGCCATCCAGCTCTTAAGCGGCCGCTTCCATGCAGGCCTAGACTAGTCCTGCACGGAGGATTAGTAAATCCAGGGGAAGGAGTTAAATACCATTAAGGCTCATTCCCCTCTTGAATAATCCAGACAGATTGAAGGGTAAACTGAATTATTGAATCCAAAGCTTCAGGTTTTCTGTTATTTTTTTAAAGTGAACAAATTCCTTGTGATTATAGTTGGACCATTTTTTCTAACTGAATTTCTTTTTCTGCGTTCTTTCAAATACATAAACTCCCTAATTACACTTCTTCACTTCTGCAGCTTTAATTATTCAGTTTTGCAAGTACATCTTCACTTTTTGACCACATGATGACCAGATGGTGTGAAAGAATACCAAACACACTGTTAATGTTATCTCGTCTGTGTTAAGTGTTTACCAAGACTGAACAATCTTGCAGTAAGGTATTCTATATGACATGCAACTTCCTGTATATAGTTCATCAGCATTTTAAGCTACATATGCCCCCTGTTCTACAAACTGTAATAAATAAATATGCATTTGGATTATATAAGGGGGTCATTTACCAGGTGAGCAAGGAAGGGGAAGACACAGTTAAGCAACTATTAGTACCGCATTCCATGAACTCACTTCACAGTTAGGGAATATTTAAGGGTACATGGAGGTTCTCTTGCCCAAAGAACCCCTCTGTTATGGAAATTTTTTTATGTGATTGCCCACAATGTCAAAAAACTACACCTTATAAAACCTTATATCGCCCGTTAGTACCACTATGATTAATTGACGTGTCCTTTAATTGAACTGCCATGGATCTAGAAGGACATATAGTCAAAACTTTTTGGAGGCATCACTACAATAAATTAATCAGTAGTAAACTATATCATCAGTGATCTCCAAGTTGTGCATTAAGTAAAGACTCTGGCAACTGCATTTTGCTGATGTTCACTTTAATTCATTTTTCTGTAACACCATTCTGAGTGTGTTTATACCCATATTAAGTTTTATTGTTTGTTGTCCAATCATTTTCATTTTGGCTTGTGTCATGACTGCAAAAGGTTGTTTAAGTGATCTAAATACTCAGATAATGTATATAAAAAAAATAAAAATAAATAAATGATGCCACCAGCTATGCATGGTCCATCTTGCTTATTGCTGTTGGTCACGTATTCATGACGTATTCATGACATCATAGGTTAATACTAGCCTAACTGCCCTTATGGGCCATTTTAAGCTTAGCCAGTTATCAAATCCTGTCCCTTGTGTTTGGAAGGCAAACATTTTAACCACTATGCCACCCTCCCAACATGTTTTTGTTTTGTTTTTACACTTTACACTTTTCAATTTTCAATTTTCATTGATTTTTTTCTTTAATTTTTCACTTTTCATTTTGACATTATTTTCTTATGGTTTCTAATTGAATGTGTTATTCTGAATCTTGCATACATCTTGTTTGCAGTTATATTGTCATTTTCTGTGCATTATAAAATGATTATCTCAGTCTCACCATCTCATAAAGACGGTGCGTAAGTTGCAGTGTGAGAATGGTGCTTGAATGCGTACTGCTTAGAAAGGAAATCGCTTCCAGTTGTCAAATTAAATTTTATTCCTAGTCTCAAATACTGAAAAGAACATGACTGCTACACTGCTTACTTTGTTGTAGGTCTTGACAGCCCAGTTTTAATGTAAACAAATTGTTTACTGCCATTTTGCTGCATTATAAAATCAACCTTGAAAATGTAATTTAAAGGAAAAGTATTTAATTAGTTAAGTTCACAACAGGCTTGACAGCCTGTTTTTCATTTTAAATAAACTGCTAATGCTCATAAACTTCATTTTTCATTACAGATAAACATTAAAGGACTTGTTCAGGGAGCTAGACACTAAACTCTTGTAGAAATAATCCACATACACTAGCATTACCACACGCAGAATGTCAGACACCTACATACAGTGCTAGCTCTGCACTACTGATTCTCATGAATCTGCTGATCATTTATTTCTCCATTCAGCATTGCCATGCTAACTAGTTACAGTTTCCTACCTATGTGTGTAAGTATATCAGCATGAAGATAAGTCAGTAAATGAGTTGTGCTGAGCATTGTTTTCCCTCTGGGATAAATCAAGGAGGTACTTTACACAACAGCAGTGTATTAAGTTAAACTGAATCACAGTCACTACTTGACAGAGTAACAGAGTGAAAGAACATCAAGTATGGTCATTTAGTTAGTGATTTCATCCCACAGACTAATCCAAATGAGCTTGCAACCTGCATTAGGGTGTAAGCAGACTGATCCTGTGTGCTACATGGCTTCTGTCTGATCCAAATGATCCTACAGCCTTCAGCTAGGTGTTTAGGAGAACTAATTTCTCATTTGTGTTCACTGAAATGAGCAAACAAATGCTGCCAGTCAGCTGTCTCATCACAATCACCCAGATCGTCACTAGCTTGGGGCTGCTGTCCTCTCTTGTGTCTACTGTGGGCAGTGGCTGGCAAAATCACAACCATACTTAAATGGTACATGTTCCACAGAAAGAACATTTATTTAAAATAATATACATCTGAAGAACTGAAGTATACTATATTCTTTACATGATGTAAATAACCAAATATGCAACGTTGTTTCTCTTCTCTGTTTCAAAATGGCATCTTCTTTGAGGAGAATATGCCAACCAAATCAACAATCCAAACCAGGTTGTGATGTAAGAACTATTGAGAGTCATCAAAATTGCAAAGAATAGATAGGTTAAACATGTTATACTAAAGACTTAAGAGAGTTCCCCTAAAAATGTTTTTGAATTAAATTTCTATGAGCATCCACAACAGATATTTTAGACAGTTTTTCAAATCTGATGGCAGATGAAGAACCCAAGAATCAAAAGAAAGGCAGAATGAGAACAAGGAAACAAATGAGCAGTCTGACATTTTTATATGAGGAACATGACATCCACACAAACTCTTTCTGGTAAAGAAAGATCTGGTAATGCTAAATCCATGGATAAACTCACAAGTGTACCCTCAGTACTACCAGGCTTTAAAGAAGTGCCAGATAGAAACAAATGCAATGAAAAGAATGGAGGAAAAGTTCGTACACACACATGAGTGCACACACATGCACACACACATCCTACACGCTGTGAAAAACTGAAAGGCTGCCAACCCAGCTAGATAGAATTTTGTAGGTAATTCTGTCATAGTAAATATTAATAAAATCCACACGCTGTTATACAAATGCACAGAAAACTGTGTTAAATGTTGAACTTCAAAAATGTAACCACAGTGCACTCTGCTGGAAGAAAGCTGATAAAGTAAAGCATTTTATGACTGTTTGATCTCAAAGCTCGGAGACCAAATGTCTGGACTAAAGAATTCCTTCTATTGTTTTGAGACCAGAGTTAATTGTTAGATTTTCAATGTATAATTTCTTTTATTGCTGGGGTTTCCTGGTCAGGTGCAAGATCAAAGAACTGCTAAAACTCTGAGTTTCTGTTAGCCTGGGAAATTATATCAGAAGTGTCAAGAATGATGTAATCTAAAATGAGTCAGCAGTGATGTATTATCAATTTAAGACTTTCTCAGAGAAAGAGAGAATCAGGGAATTTTGGATTTTGTCTTTACCTGAACATATCAACTCACCAGTACACTACATTTGCTCTGTATGTATGTAGGGTATTTAGAGCATGGTTTCTCTTAGAAATAGATACAAAATAGTACGTTTAGTCTAGCTGTTTTCTATATTTATGTCAGACTATTCTACAGTATTATTTTAAGCATCTTCCTGTGATGCCTGAACTGCTGACTAGCACTGTGTTGCATTACAGATATTTGTCTTGTGTTTTTATTATTTATTATTAAATATTTTTTTAAACCTTTCAACTGTGGCTGTTTTGTGTAGAGATAATTTAAGCTCTAGAATACTTGCATGTATTTAGTGATACTGTACTAAGCCACTCCAATAAGCCTTAAAAGTTCTGCTCACACTTACTATTTGAATAATAATATTGCACAGTAAAATTGGACATCCTTTGGGAAGGGCCTTAGAGTAGCTGATAAGTAGGGGTCCTGGTGGCAGTGATTTCTACCGTATAGTCTGGAGAGAAGGGGGCATAGCTGGAGAACCTGTGTCAGCCTTCCACAGGAGTGTCTTTGTGTTTGTATATAACTCATATCACAAAGTGTGTGTGTGTCAGCTACTTGGGCAGGGACATGAAACACTGATTGGACAGAAAGAGTGCTAAGAGGACTTGGCTTGGGACCCTGGCTATGGACCCCACTCTACAGCTGTGCCAGTGGAGAGTCTTGTTAAATACAGATACAGATTTAATCAGAATCTCAACAGCTTTAAGCTCTACATTATATCAATTTCAATTTGACATTACTTCTTGTATCAAAATCCTTTACATTCAAATTTTAAGGTCAGAAACTATACAGACACCATACCTGCCAACTGTCCAGATTTTCACCTCATATTTTTTGATTGTTCCTCATAAAATTTATGTTTTTCTGACAAATCACTGAGGATCAAGGTCACTAAATTATGGCACACATTTGAGATTCAGACTTTAGATGATTAAAAAAAATTATGCTAATACAAAACCTGTCATTGTAACAACTTTCTTAGAGCTACATTTAAAATCTGTACCTAAATTTGGGCCTTTGCCCCCCATTCTTTCAGGCTTTGTCCAGATTTCTTGTGATGAAATGTTCAGAGGTATGAATTATACATGTAATAACAACGTGACAGGTTTTGTTGAACTGATTTGTCAATATGATTCCTTTTATGTTGTATTGAAAAAAGAACAACTTTCCACATTTCTTGAAATCTCAGGCAGGTTTATTTATGAGGCATAACACAGATGTTCAAGGTTTTGGGGAAATAACACAAATGTTCAGCCTTTCAGCTCATAAAATATTTTCAATTCACCCTGTTCAAAACGTTACTTACAAAGTCCATTTCCTTTTAAAGAGGTAGTTCTTTGTTACTAAGTTCACACTACTGTCTTGTATTCCAGACCAACAATAGTTTTACTTTTCTTCATGATTTCCCTGTGATTCATGGGGTTATAGCTCTACCCTTCTGGTTTCAGAGCTTCTCAAAATGTCCTTCAGGAATGCCATGCTTTTACCAGGCCCCTCATGCTTCCTTTCTGTGCTCTTTCTCAAGATGTCATCTTTCTTTTACACACACACACACACACACACACACACACACACACACACACACACACACACACACACACACACACACACACAAACACACACTCTCTTCTTCACCTTCTCCTTCTGCTTCTTTTTCTCCCTTCTTGCAAGAAGTAGGGAATGACTTCTACCCTTCTGGTGACATGTGATTGGAATCCCGCTCCCATAATAACCAAAAAAACACATCTTTGCATAAACCACAGCAGTTGCTATACTACAAGCTCTCCCAGCTCAGATCTGTGGGTATAAGTGATGTCATATGGCTGAATCTCACCTCTAACAGCTCACAATCTCAAGGCAAAGGTGCAGCTTATCTGCAAACATTATCCTAGTTGGGACAGTTTCTGGCCATATGCCCAACCTGAAAACAGGTATAACATCATTGTTGCCTTAGTTCGTACACAGGGTTCTGTTTGTTTGGTCAAAAGTGAAATCATTAATTTTTAATTGATTCTGCACTTCATTTAACTTATTTGGTTGATATATGCAGAATCAATTAAAAATAGATCATGTGTCCAGTCGCTGGACCCCACACAGTTCGGCTTCGTCAAGGGCAGATCATGCCTCCTGAACCTGGTGGATTTCTTTGAGACAGTTACTCAGGCTATAGATAAGGGAAAGGAGGTACACACAGCTTACCTTGACCTTGCTAAAGCATTTGACACCATTCCCCATTCGGGTATTATTGATAAGCTCACCAGCCTGGGCATAAACCCTTACGTCACAAGATGGATTGCAAACTGGCTCTCAGACAGATCCCATAAAGTAAGAGTAACGGGATCTATGTCTGAATCCAGACCAGTAACAAGTGGTGTGCCTCAGGGCTCTGTCCTGGGGCCCCTCCTGTTTGGCATATACTTCTCAGAAGTACAGGCAAGCACGGAAGGGCTGTGGCTGATTAAGTTTGCGGACGACTGCAAACTGGGTGCTATAATAGGGTCTCCGGCCAACATGGAGATCCTCCAGAAGGGCCTAAATGAGACTGATGCATGGTGTCAAAGCCATGGTCTCAAGCTAAATGCAAAAAAATGCGTAGTAATCCCCTTTGGAAAAAACATAGTACCCGCAAACTACAACATAGGAGGTAATCCTCTGAAATCTGAAGAAGAAATAAGGGATCTAAGGACCCAAGTAGATAGCCAGCTTTCCTTTGATAACAATATTGCCAAAGTGGTTAGAAAATCCTTCTATGTGACCCATCTGATCACGAAAGGGTTTGCATCAAGATCTAAGGATGTAATGGTGCCCCTCTACTCTTCCCTCATCAGACCCATTATTGAGTACAATGCACCAATTGGAATGTACCTGGCTAGACATCTCCAGCAGCTGGAGAGACCACAGAGGTACCTAACCAAGAGAATTACTGGCCTCAAACAGTTGCCCTATGCAGCACCATTGAAAAAGCTAAGACTGTTCTCTGTTGCATACCACTTTCTCAGAGGCGATCTCTGTCTCACGTACAGAGCCATGTCCAACCCAGAATTGTTGAACATGCTCCATCTTAGCAAAACCAAATCTACTCGAGCTACATGCTCTAGGGATATAAACCTCAACACAACAATGAATAGAACATGCTGGAGGGATAGATTCCCTTCGCAGAGACTTCCCTTACTATGGAACAGGGTCCTGATCTACATAAGACAGAGCCCCTCACTATCACTTTTCAAGAGGAACCTTGATGAGTGGATGGGTAACAGAAAGTTCACACCGGGGATCACACCAACAACACTACTAGATAGGGGCCAAAGGTACTAGCTGCTAGTACAAGGGTCTAGGGAACTACTAAAGGGGCGGTGAATACTGCACAATGTTGCTGCGCTAATATATGCCTTCGGGCAGATAGCTCAGTACTAACCTATGAACCTATGAACCTATGTATACATGTTTGAATGTGTGTGTGAGTGTTATTTGTGTGAATGTATGGGTGTATGTTTGTTTCTGCTTGTGTATGTGTGCTATATGTGGGATTTGGGTTTGGTATGGCTTTAGGGTATTTGGTGCAAGGTTGGTAACACTGATATAGGGAGTTTTTTTCTTATTCTTCACTGCTGTGCATGTGATACCCCTGCACTGGCCTCAGTAATCAAGGAGCCTCAATCCTCACCACTGGCAACAATGAGGGATGTACACAATGGGAGGATGACAAGTACACACACAGTAAAGTACAATTTTCCTTAAGAGCACACAGAGATCAGTCAGTCTGGGGCTGGTTTCTCCCTCTTTGTCCAGATTCCCAGTAAGAATTCCCATTGGCACAGCTATAGGGTTAAGGTCTCAGCTGAGTGGCCAAGCAAAGACCTCCAGCACCCTCATGTCCAACCAGTGCTTCTTGTCCCTGCCAAAGTAGCTGACACACACACACACTTTGAGATTTAATTGATATACAAACACACACCCACACACCTGGGAAAGGCTGACACAAGTTTACTAGCTCTGCCCCCTTCTACCCAGACTATAAGGTAGTACCAGCTGCCACCAGGCACCCTTACTTATCAGCTACTATAAGGCCCTTACAAAGGGTGCCCAATCCTACTGTGTAATGTTACTATTAATACAAATGGTAGCCTGACCAAGAGCAAGGCTATTTAGGAGTGGCATGTACAGTGTCACCAAATACATATGCAAGTACTCTAAGAACTTAAATATGTCTCACAAATATCAGCCAGAAAGATAGGTTTAAATACATTTAATAATAAATAATAAAAAACAAGACAAGAATCAAACAACACAGTAACTACAGAGTTCAGAATCACAGAAATATTTTAAAACAACATTGCAGGACGGTTTCAAATAAATACAGAAAACATCTAAACTAATCTTCACTATATTCCTATCTACAGTGGATATAAAAAGTGCACACACCCTGTTAAAATGTTGGGTTTTTGTGATATAAAAAATGAGACCACAATAAATCATTTCAAAACTTTTCCCACTTTTAATGTGACCTATAACCTGTACAATTCAATTGAAAAACAAAGAAATATATTGGGGGAAATATAAAAAATAAAAAAAAATGTATAATAAGCTGGTTGCACAAATGTGCACACCCTTAAACTAATAATTTGTTCTAGTACCTTTTGATTTAATTACAGCATTCCATCTTCTTGGGTACACACCTGACATCAATTAAAGAGACTCTGATTAACCCCAAATAAAGTTCAGCTGTCCTAGTAGGATTTTCCTGACATTTGCTCAGTTGCCTGCTACAGCAAATCCCATGGTTCACAGAGAGCATACAAAGCATCAAAGGGATCTCATTGTTGAAAGGTAACAGTCAGGAGAAGGATACACAAATATTTCCACAGCATAGGATATAAAATGGAATACAGTAAAGACAGTCATCAAAAAGTGGAGAAAATATGGGACAACAGTGATGTTGCAAATAACTGGATGTTCCTCCAAAATTGATGAAAATACAAAACAAAATTTGGTCAGGGAGACTGCCAAGAGACCTGCAGCAACACTGAAGGAGCTGCAGGGATTTCTGGCAAGTGCTGGTTGTGTACTACATGTGACAAAAATCTCCCTTATTCTCCATATGTCTGGACTATGGGGTAGGGTTGCAAGATGGAAGCCTTTTCTTACACAGAAAAACATTCAGGCCCAGCTAAAATTTGCAAAACAGTACATCGTCTCCCAAAAGCATGTGGGAAAATGTGCTATGGTCTGATGAGATGAGACCAAAGTTGAACTTTTTGGCCACAATTCCAAAAGGTATGTTTGGAGCAAAAACAACACTTTGCATCACCAAAAGAACACCATTCCCACGGTGAAGCATGGTGGTGGCAGTATCATGCTTTGAGGTTGCTTTTCTTCAGCTGGAATTGGGGCTTCAGTCAAGGTGGAGGGAATTATGAACAGCTCCAAATACTAGTCACGTTTGGCCCAAAATATTCAGGCGTCTGCTAGAAAGCTGAAGATGAAGAGGAATTTCACCTTTCAGTATGACATTGTCCTCAAGCGTACATCCAAATCAACAAAAAAATTGCTTCACCAGAAGAACATTAAAGTTTTGGAATGGCCCATCCAGAACGCAGACCTAAATCCAATAGAAAATCTGGGAGTGATCTGAAGAGGGCTGTGAACAACAGATGCCCCTGCAATCTGACAGATTTGGAGCACTTTTGCAAGGAAGAGTGGGCAAATATTACCAAGTCAAGATGTGCCATGCTGATAGACTCCTACCCAAGAAGACTGAATTCTGTAATTAAATCAAAAGGTGCTTCAACAAAATATAAGTTTAAGGGTATGCACACTTATGCAACCAGCTTATTGTATGTTTTTTATATTTTTCCCCTAACAGATTTGTTTGTTTTTCAGTTGAATTGTACAGGTTATAGGTTATATTAAATGTGGGAAATGCTGTGAAATAATTTATTGTGGTCTCATTTTTTTTATCACAAAAACCTGGCATTTTACCAGGGGTGTGTACAGTTTTTATATCCACTGTATATCTAAAACAGACACTATGCCCTAGGTCTTACTTACAGACAACACACTGGCAAAAGTGTTGAGTGTATGTTTATAGGTCCAAGACAAGATACAAAATGCACAGCCTCTATTTGAGAGAGTTCTTAAATTAATATCAGACATTACTGCTGGGTTAGCTTGGCTGACATCACTTGTCACCTGTCTTAAGTTCCCAGGCTAAAATAGAAACGAATAGAATTTTAACATCACTGTCTGAGAAGTACATATTTCTCAGAAGTTTGCAGAATCTGGAAGTCGTAAAACAATAAAATGCTTTTACATTTAAAACTTAGTAATTATTTTTGTTTCAAGACAATACAAAAACTCCTAGCTCTTGACATTGTGTCTGCTATTGAACTGAAACTGAGAGATAACACAATTGTAAAACGCTCTAATTTCAACTTATTTTCTTGAAGTTTTGCAAGTTAACTCTGTATATTCCACCGTCTACTATTAAAACATACATTTGCACAGGTATATAGTTTATATACATTTCTGTTCTTTTCCAGTAGGGTACCCTGTGTGGACATATCCTTGAAGCTCAGTACTGTACAAACCCTGTTCAACACACACTTCTGCATCAGTAGTTTAATATACACATATATAATTCTCTTACATTTGTAAGACAAGCATATGAATCATATTAATATTCACAAATGACATATGATTATTTGCAAAATTCCAGAAAGCTGGGCTGGCAGTGTCACATTTCTCCCCCCACTGAAAACTCAAGCTAGTTTTTCAAGTGACCCTTGAGATACATTGCTTAAGAGGGTTAAGCCTATCTTGGAATACCTTATTCCATTCCTTGTCTTAAGAGCCTATCTGTGTTGACATTGCTAACCCCACTTGCGGTGCTGCACTGTCATGTCATATGCTTGCAACCCCAAGCTCCACCTTAGTAACTTAGCATTTTGCTGCCTGGCTCAATATAGCCATGTTAAGGGATTGTGGTCTGTAACTACAATGAATTTCCTTCCATACAGATAAGGCTGAAGTGTCCACAGTGCCCACAATATGGCTAGGCATTAGTTTTCTACAGCTGCATAACATTACTCCCTGGGTTGGAGCCTATGACTGAGACATGCTACTGGGTGCTCTTCTCCCTCTGAGAAAACCTGGCTAAGTACAGCCCCTTTCCCATGATTTGAAGCATCCACTTGCACAACACGTTCTTTGCTATAATCTGTACTGGCTAACACAGGGGGTCCCCCCAAAGCTCCTTTAAGCTTTTGGAATGCCTGCTCACATGCTGGGGTCCACGCTACCTTATCTGGCCTGTTTTTCCTTGTCAGGTCTGTGAGGGGAGCAGCTAAGGTACTATAACTGGGGACAAACCTTCTGTAGTACCCTGCTGTCCCTAAGAATGCCCTCACCTGCTTTTTGGTAACAGGTGCAGGCTATGCCCGAATGGCTTCCACTTTGGCAGGTTCTGACCTGATCTTACCACTCCTCATTCTATTTCCCAGGTAGGAAACCTCTGCCATACTCACCAGACATTTGCTGGGCTTAATGGTCAATCCTGCCCTCTGTAGTCTGGCAAGCACCTCCCTGACATGCTGAAGGTGCTCTTGCCAGGAATAGCTCGAGATGGCAATATCATATAGGTAAGCAAGGGCAAAATCTCCTGCTAGGATATGATCTACCAGCCTCTGCAAAGTCCCTGGGGCATTTTTCATCCCAAAGGGGATCTTCGTGAACTCATACAAGCCAACAGGAGTCATAAAGGCTGACCAATCTCTAGCACTGGGAGCCAAGGACACCTGCCAGTAACCCTTGGTAAGATCAATAGCAGTAAGATACTTAGCTCCACCCAGCTGCTCTAAGGTTTCATCTGTCCTATACATGGGGTAAGCATCTGACTCTGTGTGACTAATTTCCTATAGTCCACACAGAATATTGTGCTGCCATTCTTCTTTGGTACCAGCACCACTGGGGAGGCTCAGAGAGAGCTGGACTCCTGAATTACTCCTAGTTCCAACATTTCCTGTATCTCCTCCCTCAGACTCTGTTTGACTCTCTCAGGCATCCTATAAGGGGCCTGCTTAATCGGCCTTTGTAGTCCTGTATCCACATGGTGCTGTTTCGCAGTGAACATGTTCCCAAAATCCTGTAACACTACTCAGATTTCTCAAACCTGGGTAGGGGATAGCTGCTGGGACATTGCTACCCCTTCCACTGAGGTGTCAGTTTGAGCCTCACTGAGGAGATCAGTCACCAGATCCCCCTCAGATTCCTCTTGCCATCCACTGCAAATACTCAGCATAAGGGCCTCACTATCATAATAAGGTTTCATCATGGTAACATGGTACAATTTGTGCCCCTGCCTCCTGCCTAGCAGTTCTACCATGTAGTTCACATCACTGACCTTCCTTACCACTTTGCAGGGTGCCTTCCAAGCTGCCTGCAGCTTGTTGTGTCTGACAGGAATGAGAACCATTACCTGCTGCCCTTCAGCATATTATCTAGCTCAAGCATTCCTGTCATACTGACCTTTTTCTGTTGTTGGGCTTCTGCCTGGTTCTCCTGGGCCAAGCTCATGAGTTCCCTGAGCCTTGTCCTAAGGTTTAGGACATATGCCACAACAGAATCCTTGTGGGATTCACACTTATCCTCCCACTCATCTTGAATCAAATCTAGAGGTCCCCTCCCCTATGCCCATACAACAACTCAAAGGGTGAAAAACAATGGATTCATGGGACACCTCTCTGTAGGCAAACAGGTGGGGCAAATATTTGTCCCACTCCCTCTTAAACTGGTCTGCAAATGCCCGTAGCATCATCTTGAGTGTAGAGTTTAATGTCTCAACAAGATTATTAGTTTGGGGATAGTAGGGGGTGTTTTTTAGGTGCTTCACCCGACAGTACTTCCACAGACAAGCCAGCAGGTCTGACATGAAATTGGCACATTTTTCATTCAGTATTTCTTTTGGGAAACCTTCCCTGCTGAAAATCTCTAACAAAGCATTTGCCACCTTTTCTGCCTCAATGGAGGACAGAGCCACTGCCGCAGGGTAACCGGTAGCATAAGCTACTACCACTAGGATATACTTTTTCCCTGTGGAACATGGGGCACTCAAAGGCCCCAATATCCATAGCTACCCTTTGAAATGGCTCCTCAATCACAGGCAAAGGGCTCAAAGGAGCTTTCACCTTGTCTCCTGCCTTGGCTACCTTTTGGCACTGCTAACAGGTCCTGGAGTACCCCGTTACATCTCTGGAAATTTCAGGCCAATAGAAGTTCTGCATAATACATCTCTTTGTATGTTTTATGCCCATATTACCTGCAAAAGGAATAATATGGGCTATGGCTAGAAGTGCCAGATGGTAAGCTCTGGTCACTACCAACTGCTGTATTCTTTCACCCTCTAGTCCTCCCTCAGGGATCCACTCTCTATACAGTAACCCTTTTTTCCAGTATACAGATTCCTCCTTTCTTTGAGAATCAAATGCCTCATTAGCTACCTCCCTCAGGCCTTGTAATGTAGGGTCTGAGAGCTGAGCCTGTCTCAACTCTCTCTTTCTAATCATTCCCAGCTCCCCTTCCACAGGAAGTCTGGCATCCTCTGACAGCGGTACCAAACTGTCAGCCTGGGTACTACTACTCACATCTGTCCTTGCAGTCTCTCTGTCTAAGGGAACATCAGTACACACAAGCAGCTGTGGCTCACTTTCAGTCTCACTGCTACAGGGTAGCTCCCTCCCTGCAGTAACCACCTCATCAGTCCTGACTGCAAATGTGGAGTGTGTCTGGGTCTCCCCCAGGCTACCAGACCGGGTCTATATTAGATCATCAAAATGGCAGAATTTCGAATGATCTAATATCGAACCCAATATCGCGAAAGCTGAAAACAGCGAAACTGCACAAAACCGAATTCTTTCCTAGGGAAAGAATTCGGTTGGCTGTTGTTGTGGCTTCACTGTTTTTAGCTATGCGGTGGAAAGTTACGGGTTGGGTTAAGGTAAGTGTGTGATTGTGTGGACGTCCGGGTTAGGGCATGGGTTGGGTGAGTTAGGATTAGGGCGCGGGTCAGGTAAGTGTGCGATTGTGACAGAATTTGGGGTTAGGGGCAGGTTAAGTGAGTTAGTGTTAGGGCGACGGTGAGGTGAGTGTCTGATAGTGAGAATTAGGGGCAGGTTAAGTAAGTTAGGGTTAGGGCGCGGGTGAGGTGAGCGTGCGATAGTGACGGACCTTAGGGTTAGGGTATGGGTTAAGGTAAGTGGATAGATAGTGTATGTGCAGTGTAGTATAGGGTTAGATGTAATTTTAAATGTATGTGTGTGGCTTGCTGATTTTTAGTGTGCTTGTGGTGTATGTATGTTGCTCGGAACAGCAAATTTTTTCCCTGGGAAAAAATTTGCTGTTTTGAGGTTTCGATATTTTTAGGGTTTGGGTTTTGCAGTTTGATGTTAAGGCATTTGCTGTTTTGAGGTTTCGATATTGTTAGGGTTTGGGTTTTGTAGTTTGATGTTAAGGCATTCGATAATGAGACATTTTAATGATCTGATATAGACCCTACCAGACCCACATGTTTGTCTCCAAGCCTGACTGCATGTAACTGCATGCACACACGGTACTGCCCTGTCAGGGCATCTGCATAGATATCCTCAAACACACCTACTTGCTGACTTCCTTTTCCACCCTCCCAGTCAAGGTGAACCCTAGCCAAAGGTATTTGGAATGGGGTCCCTCCTAGACTGCCCAAGCAAGTAGTGCTCCTCTGTAACCATTGCAGGCTTCACAATGGTTAGGTCAGAGGTTGTGTCTCTCTTAGCCATGGCCTCTTTTCTATTCACTAAGATAGGATATAACCTGTTTTGGTAGTTTGGTACCCTTGTTATCTCGAGACAACCTACTGTTGGCATTTTTTCATTCCCACTTCCTGGATCTCCCACCCTTTGTTCCCCTCTTTGCCTCCATGGACATCTATAGGCAACATGGCCCCACTGGTTGCATTTAAAAATTTCATCATTGGTCCTGGATATGTACCTGGACTAGTGGCTTCCCCTGTTACTGGCGGACTCTGTTGGGGCAGTCTGGGCTGCCAACCATGGGTTCCCTTAGACCCATGAGCAGCACTTGGAGTCCATTTCCTGTGCAGTGATGCCCTGCTTGCTAGGTGTAGGTCTCTCTTCTTCTCTAACTCATCTGCAGTAGTGCATTGACTATCAGCTAAACAGATTCTCATCTCCTCAGGCAAAGTGCTAAGGGCTTGTTCCCTCACCAAAAGGTCTGCCAGACCTTCAAAAGTGGAGACTTGACATCCGCTCACCCACCTATAAAAATAAGTGCTTAGTTCAGCAACATATTCACACACACTTTCATCTGCCTTGCGTTTATGCTCAGAAAACTTTTTCCTATAAGCTCCAGGTGTTAACTTAAAACATTTTCGCAAACAATTTTTTACAATATTATGATTTAAACAATCAGTATCAGACAGTTTATAAATAACAGTTACAGCTTTACCATGGATTAAGGGGGTCAGGAACCATACCCAAAGCCCTTAATCAAAATTATGCTGTTTACATACCCTCTCAAATATATTAATGAAACTGTCAAAATTATCCGCCTCTAAATTGTGGAAGAAATTTTCTGACCTGTGTTGCTTCTGGGGTTCAGTTACTTCTTTCCCCATTACCTCCATGACTCTGGCAATGAGTCAGCATCTCTTTTTCATGGTGCCTCTGCCTCTCATTCTCCTCACCTTCCAGGCATCATAGTTTCTCATTTTTTTAGGTCTCAAGATGTTTCAGTCACTCTTCTGCTTCTAGTTCCAAATGTTTGGCCTCCAGTTTAAGACTCTTTAACTCAGATGGATTTTTATGTCTTTGTGGAAAGGCTGAGCTGTCCATTTTCTGAGAGTTATACATCTCCATGGCCAGTCTGATTGTCCTCCTGGTTACTATTATGTGATGCAGCTGTGAATAAAGCTGCAATCATGTCTGCTTTAGTCAGGTTGGCATGCACCAGTCCTTTAGCCTGGCACATCTCAGCCAACTGGTTTCTCGTCAGCTTGCCATACTCCTCTGCTGACATGCTTGCCTGCTCTCCCTGACTAAGCTAATAATAAATAAATAAATAAATAAAATTGTGATATGAACTCTGAATGTTCACTGCATGGTTGATTGAGAGTACAGACACCTTCAGTGACCACTATACACAGGCTGCAGGAATTCAATATCCACACCACTACAAGCCAATTAATATGTGATGTGGATATTTCACCACTGCCAACCAATTAATGTGTGACACCCCTGCACTGGCCCAGTAATCAAGGAGCCTCAATCCTCACCACTGGCAACAGTGAGGGATGAACACAATGGAAGGATGACAAGCACACTACTCCAACGCTAGTTACACATTCATACAGCCTGGGGGTAACTACGTTTCTCGACACTACACGGAACTGAAGCGCTTTTAACAACCTATGCTCTCAGTGCTTCCAGGATATCCTCATTTTAGCTTGTATAGTGTAACAGCAATGATAGGTCATTTTTGAGACATCTACAGGGTCTGTGCAGTATTATTTAATGCATAAAGAGTGTATGGGCAGAATAACTCGGAACCTCCACACATACCCTTTTAATTATTAGTGTGGCGTTCCCAACATTGAGGTAGATCTTATAAAGTCTGAGCAGTGCTATCAGCCTAAATGCTGTGCATGGGCAGAAACAGCACTTTGCCTCCCTTCTTATACCATTACTACCAGTGTGGCATCCACAGAATTGGAGAGGAGCTTACAACATAATTCCTTGCATGGGCAGTTATACATGTAGCCATCTCGAGTTTTCTGTGATTTACCTAGGACTTACACGTTTGCATAATTGTACTGCTGACTTCTATGCTATGTGAAAATGGCTTATTTTGCCTGATGTGTTACTGCCTGTCCCTGTACTGTTGTGAGCACATGTGATGTACTAGATAGAACTGTATACCTAAAGTGTTTGACTCTATCGGGATTTTACTCAACCTACAGCCTAAGTGTCCCTGAATTACCTTGCTTATATTATTTCTTACTCAGCAGAACATAACTGGGAATTTTGTAATGCATTCCTAGCCAATTTGTGTTAAGCTACTAAAAACTGTGGCCTCACTGTCTCTAGACCTTTTTAATCAGTGCCTTATTAGCCTGTTTTACTGAGTGAATGATGTGTTACTGTTTTGTGTACTGATTAAAATGACTGTATCTTTACCCTAATTATCAAAAGCCTGTTTCTCACCACTATATTTTTTCTCTTTCTAACGTTCCTAGCTTTCCAACCTCCTATCCTGCACTAAGATTAAAGACTCTTCCTGCCTGGTGAATAAGGACCCCTTACAAATAATACCAGCCACTCATCATTAAACTACAGAAACTTGCCATCCTGCGTCAGAACCCTGTTACCAAGGGAAGTAAGAAAGTATGTGTTTCCCACACCTAGCAGTAAAGCTGTACTTTTGTCAAATAATTTCTCTGTGCATTAAAGCCCACTACCTAGCCAGATTACCCAGCAGCCATACTCCTCATTACCCCTTCAGAAACAAACCCTCTTGTCCTTGTGTAACCACCTGTAACTGTTAATTGCACCTTTCTCATGCCTATAATAGCTATCTCCGATCTCTAGCTTCAGCTGTATTAGTCTCCTATTCAATAGCCCAACTCTTTATATGTTGTTCCCCACTAGGTTGCTCCCTCTACTAGGCTTGTTTCACACTCTTATCCTTTTCTCTCTCTTGGTACCATACCAAACAATCTCTGCTGCATAAGACTGCTCTTATATTTCCCAGTCTATCTGCTGTATTGGTCAGTATTTGCACCCTGCTATCCCACTACTATCACTACCAAAGTCTCTCCCGCTCTACACTTACCCTTACCTCCCAGTAAAGCAATTGCAGTAGTCAGCTTTTCACAGATTGTTCCCTCAGAATTTTCCTCCTTATTTGTCTGAACCCGCTCCTTTCACCCTGTGGGCTCACTCCGCTCCCCTACCCTGCCCACAATTTCCACCTGCCCACAGCACACCTACCTTTATTCCTCCCTTTTCCCACCCAGCCAGCCTAACTGCCCAATAGAATCTTTCCCCCCTTCACTCCACCTACTTACATCCCTCCCACTTACATACATTACTCTATCTCCCTATCAATTAAAGTCCCCTCCTCCATCTTATAATTCCAAGATAATCTGTTCCTCTTTCTAAACCCTCTCTTCTGCACAGGCTTTCTCTCTCCTCCAATTCTATACCTATCATTCTCCCTTGGCACAAACATGCTTTCCTTAATTCTTCACTCCCTCCAGGACCCCTGCTTCTTCCTTCTATTCCTAATTCCATTATGCTATACCAGCTCATACTCCTCCAATGCTTGTACAATCTTATCTACAAAAATAACTTCCACTCAAACCTACCTTTACCCCAACTCTTACTCTCATTTCCATTCTATCCCCCCTTCACTCATTCAGCCCAATCCGCTTTACCTGTTCCACTCTAAAATCTTCTTCACCATAGCTAATAAACTGAAGCATAAAATAATCTTACATCCACCAAAACTCTTACTTTGCAAACCTAAATGGCTAAAGTTTATTTCCTTCAGTAACCTAGTCGTAGCTGGAGATATCCACCCCAACCTAGGTCCCAGTCCCACTACTAGCAACATCTACCCCTCATCACCTTCTTCCCTCCAAAACATCCTGAAAATCTTTACTATCAACGCCCAGAGTCTCAACAACAAAGATCAGCATTTTCAAGCTTGGCTAACCCATAACCAACCAGACATCCTAGCCATTTCCGAAACCTGGCTCAAACCCTATATCTCTGATTCTGAGATCCTACCCCCAGGATTCCATGCTCTCAGAAATTACTGATTAAATAAAAAAGGTGGCAGCACTGCCATAGTCTACTCTAACCTACTTACCTTAATTCCCCTCCAAATTCCAATTCCTCAATTCAACAACACTGAACTTACAGCTGGACTACTCAAACTGTATAAACATAAAAATATCTGCATTATTGCTCTATATATCTCTCCCAGTAACAATATCTCTACCGTCAAAGATATTCTCCTATGGGCATCTACTAAAATTAACTATGAAACACACATCCTAGGTGATGTAAATATCGAATGGAATAAAATAAACAGTCCCTCTCCCTCCCAATCCATTAACCTTTATAACTTTACTCAAACAATCCTTCATATAACCCAACCTAATAAAATAAACCCCCCTGGATCCACTATTGATTGGATCCTAGTCTCTGATCCAAATAAAATAACCAACTCTGGCACAATTCCCAACACCATTAGCGACCAACTCCCAGCTTTCATTCATCGCGCAACCAACTCTTCACCTCACCAACACTAATACAATCTCAATCGCAACCTCAGTAACTTCAACCCCACAACCTTCTCAAACATGTTCAAACAAATGGACTGGTAAATTCTAAAAACCCTTCCTCTTGACAGTGCTATAGATTACTTCAACTCTACCTTCCTAGACACCCTAAACTCTCTTGCCCCACTAAGAAACAAAAGGATAAAAACTAATACTGTTCCTTGGTTATCCAAACATACTAAACAAACTATGCACCAAAGAGACAAACTATGGAAGCTTTACCAAAACAATAAACTGCCCAATACCTTGCTCCAATGCAAACAACTCTGTAATCTAGCAAAACAGCTAATCACCAAGGGCAAAAAAGCATACTATATCAAGCTCCAGTCTAATTACAACAAAAACCCAAGCAATTCTGGAAATCAATAAACTCACTTCTTAATCCTGGCTCCAAGAATAACCCCTGTCCTGACCCTAGTAAATCCAACCTTGAACTAATCTCTGAATTTAACTCATTCTTCATAGAAACTGTATCTGACCTGACCAAGACTTTCCCCAGCAATAACCCACCAGTCCCTCACTCTTCTCCATCGAATTCACCTAATAACCATCCCCTTATGTTCGAGCTCAAACCTGTCTCCACTAACTTTATAAAAAGACGTTTGTCTAAACTTAAACCTTGCTCCAATGCTCCTGACAATACTCCCTCCTTCTTCCTAAAATGCACTGCTGATGGTATAGCTCTCCCAATCAGCATCATTATTAACAGATCTGTAAAGGAATCATACGTCCCCAAACTCAGGCACTCAGCTTACATTCTTCCTCTTCACAAAGGAGGCAAAAACACCAACATCTCAAACTTCCACCCTATTGCTCTGCTCTCACCAATATCTAAAATATTAGAAAAGGGCATCCACCACCAACTTATGCCTTTTCTAACCCAAAATCATCTTCTTACACCTACCCAACATGGTTTTTGCCCAGGCCATAGCACTATTATCGCTCTACTGTCTTTCCTAAAAACTGTCAATCAAGCCCGAGACTCAGGACACTTGGTCTCTACTGTTTTGCTCAATCTCTCTAAAGTTTTCGATACTGTTTCCCACAAACTCCTTTTCTTTATCTCTCAAATCTTCTTCTCTCACCAAACACTTTATCCTGGTTCTCCAGTTACCTTTCAGACAGATCTCAGGCAGTTAAATGGAAGAACTCCACCTCTTCCTTCTTACCCACCCCAACTGGCGTACCACAGGGATCCATCCTTGGGCCCATGCTGTTTAACATCTTCATTAATAACTTTCACACTGCTATTCCTGATGCCAAAATCATTCAATATGCAGACGATTCAACCTTAGTCTGCCCTGCCTCAAACATCTCTGAATTGCTCACTAAAACCCAAACTGCTTTCTCAACCACCGAAAACTGGATGTGCCAAAACCACCTCTCTCTCAATGCTAATACATTTAAAATTCTACTCCCCCCCCCACAAAGACGTACTCCTACGAGAAAGATGCATTCAAAGTCCTTAGTCATACCAACTCCCCTATAGAAGTGGTTCCCTCTGCTAAACTACTCGGCATTACTATTGACGAATTCCTCAAGTTTGACATACATATTCAAGAAAATATTAAGAAAACCCACCAAAAACTAGGTATCATTTATAGGAATAATCGCTTTCTCTCAAACTCTTCTAGGCAAACTCTGGCCACTACTTACCTTCTTCCCTCCTTATTATAGAGAGCCCTCTCCTAACCAACCTGTCCTCCTATATCACATCCAAACGAGAAAATTGCTATAATAAAATCTCTAAATTTGCCACCAATTCCAGAAATTCCACCCATCATTGCCTTACCCTACAATCAATGAATTGGCTAGAACTCCCAGACTACTTAAACTACCTCCAACTCACCACTGCACACAGACTTATATTTCACCCTACAAATTGTCCAGCTCTAGCATATATCCTTCCCCCTTACACCCCAAACAGAACGCTCAGATCTGAACATCAAAACCTTATTGCTATGAACAATCCTAAATGTCTTGCTGGCCATCTTCTCCTCTCTTTCTCGATAGGTAAAAAATGGAACTATCTACCTTCCACTCTAAGAACAATACCAAACTCAAAAAACTTTAAAACCCAGCTTTTTAAACACCTGTCCACTAAATGGAAATGTACCTGCCTTCACCCTTTCTAAATCTAAGAACATGCACCTAGGTGGTTTTTCTTTTTCTCCTAGGTTCCTAAGCTCTCTATGTCTCCCATAACTACTTTACTATGAGTGTATCCAAGCTCTCCAAAACTCCTAGAGCTACTTATCCCATGACTCTATTGTGTAAATATTGTAAATAGCATCATAGTTTAAATGAATGCATACAAAGTGTTGTTCTCCTTTTATTTTAATGGTATGTATGCAAAGTGTTTCCACACATACTTTACAATAGTGTTTTCATACATGAACCTGTATAACACTCAAGATCAACCATAATGATTTTTGTCTGACTATGTGTGATACTGAAAGTACATATGTTGTAAACTGTTCTATACAATGTATCTTTTATACTTCTATATCTGTACTGTAATATGTATTCTGGAGCTTTTCTCCCCAGGCCTCCACTGAAAATGGGTCCTCTGGACCCAGTGGACTTCCCCAGTAATCAAACTGGAAATAAATAAATAAATAAATACACACACAGTAAAGTACAATTTCCCTTAAGAGCACACATAGATCACAGTCAGTCTGGGACTGGTTTCTCCCTCTTTCTCCAGATTCCCAGTAAAACTCTCCACTTGCAGAGCTATAGGGTTAAGATCCCATCTCAAGTGGCCAAGCTAAGACCTCCAGCACCCTCTCTGCCCAACCAGTGCTTTGTGTCCCTCCCCAAGTAGCTGATACACACACACTTGGATATTTGATTGATATACAAACACCCACACACACACACACACACACACACACACACACACACACACACACACACACACACACACACACACACACACACACACACACACCTTGGAAGGGTGGAAGGGCTGGCACAGGTTTACTAGCTGTACCCCCTTCTATCCAGACTATAAATTAGTAGCAGCTACCACCAGGCACCCTTACTTATCAACTACTATAAGGCCCTTACAAAGGGTGTCCAATCCTACTGTGTAATGTTACTATTAATCCAAATGGTAGTCTGACCAAGAGCAAGGCTATTTAGGATTGGCCTGTACAGTGTCACCAAATACATATACAAGTACTATAAGAGCTTAAATATGTCTCACAAATATCAGCCACAAAGACAGGTTTAAATATATTTAATAATAAATAAAATAACAAGACAATACTCAAACAACACAGTAACTACAGAGTTCAGAATTACAGGAAATATTTTAAAACAACATTGCAGGACAGTCTCAAATACAGAAAACATTGAAACTAATCTTTACTATATTCCTATCTATATGTAAAAGAGACACTATGCCCTAAGTCTTTCTTACAGACAACACACAGCAGAAGTGCTGGGTGTATGTTTCTAGGTCCAAGATAAGATACAAAATGCACAGTCTCTCTCTGAGAGAGTTCTTAAATTAATATCAGACATTACTGCTGGATTAGCTTGGATGATGTCACTTTTTGTCACCTAACTTCAGTTCCCAGGCTAAAACAGAAACTAATAGAATTTTAAGGAGAAGTACATAGCTCTCAGAAGTTTGCAAAACCTGGCAGTCATTTAACAATAAAATGCTTTTACATTTGAAACATAGTAATTATTTCTGTTTCAAGACAATACAAAAACTCCTAGCTCTAGACATTGTCTGCTATTGAACTGAAACTGAGAGCTAACACAATCGTAAAACACTTTCATTTCAATTTATTTTCATGAAGTTTTGCAAATTAACTCTGTATGTTCCAGCTTCTACCATTAAAACATACATTTGCACAGGTATATAGTTTATATATATTTCTGTTCTTTTCCAGTAGGGTACACTGTGGACACATCCTTAAAGCTCAGTACTGTACAAACCCTGTTCAACACACACTTCTGCACCAGTAGTTTAATATACACACAACATATAGTTCTCTTACATTTGTAAGACAAGTATATGAATCATATTAATATTCACAAATGACATATGATTATTTACAAAATTCCAGATAGCTGGGCTGGCAGTGTCACACTGCAGTTTCAGAGTTAATATAAATAAGTTGTGGGGGTGTGGGGTGTTAAAGGGGGGGGGCTTGCCCCCTACAAAAATACTGCTTTAGTTTTTTCCCCCAATGGTTTGAACAATCAGTGTTTCAGATCACTATATTGAAATGCTGATTTAGTGAATTTTGAGGTTTCAATATAGACGCTATACACTGTCCTCTTCACCACTAATGCATCTTTCCCGATCACTAGTCTGACCAATGCATTAATCTGCAGTTGCACTTCTTTTATTAGTAGGTTAAGAGCACTAGTTTCAGTTTTTGTTCCTGATATTAATTCCCTTGTTCACATGATGACATGAATCAAATCACTGATCCTGGCCTTTTGCAGCTTTGAAACTCTGTTCAGTGGGTTTTAATCTAGCCATACCTGCTGTGTTGGAAGCCCTAGTATCCTGCTGTTATACTTGTTCTTATAGGTTCATAGGTACTTACTAGGCTAATGATGTGTGAGCATCTTCAGAAACCTAACCATGGGTTTCCACTCAGTTTCTAGCTCTAATATATTTAGTACAATTAACCCAGAGCCCCTTATAGTAGCTGTTTAAATAACAACATCAGGCAGATATTTACATGTTACTCCTGTCCATAAAGGAACAAGGGTGCCAAACCCAAGGGTGAACTTTTGGTTTCCCATCCACTGATCCAGATTACACTTGACTAGAATGGAGAGTAAGACAATTCCAGAGAAGTGGAATTCTCTGTGAAACATATCCATCCCTCCAACATGTTCTGTTTGAGTTTTAGAAGAGACACTGAGTTGTCCTGAGTGGGTGTTTCTGCCACTACTGGACTTGTGAAGGTATAATGGATCTGAAAGGATGGGGTCAGTAAAGGAACTGTAAGCGAGGCAGAGATCAACCCTAAGTAGTAGCATGTAGGATAGTTAAAATAGGGATAGGCCTTTGTGGTGATCAGTGTAGCTAACCACTCGGCTGTGGGGAGGACATGCAGATTCCACACAGAAGAAACTCCAGCCAATAATCGAACAGAAGAACCTCTTGCTTTGAGGCAACAATGCTACTGCTGTACCACCACTTCTTAATTATTAATTCCATAATGACTCTTATCTTAGCACAACATATAGCTTCACAAAATGCTACCAGAGTTTTGTCAAAGAAATTTTGCCACATATATTATTTTTTATTGAAAGTTTTTGCTTTCTGTTTTCATAGCTTTTCCAACCTTCTTGTAGTGATACTATGCAGGGTCTATATTAGATCACTGAGCACTTAAAAAAGTGAATGGTGATTAATCTTCCCTATGTAAGCGAAAGCTTACAATTTCAAACCGACAGAACAGCGATTTTTTTTTTCCTAGAGAAAAAATCGCTGTTCCAACAACAACCAAAAAAAAAAAAAAAAAAAAAACATACTTTAAACATTACATTAAGTGGGGGACTTCACCCCCCTACTTAAATATACCAACTCCGAGACCGCACTACAGTGCCGAAAAGGGCAAAGTAACAAAGTGGCCAAGTGAATTCTTTCCCAGGGAAAGAATTTGCTTAAAAGCCACTTGTTCGACCAAGATGCATTCGAAAGAATGTGTCTTTGGTCTTCTAATAGGGAACCCACCATGCATGCTTCTTTCATGAACTCTCTCAGGCTGTTGCATATCTCCCTCCACCCTCTCTTCCTGTTTCTGTTCCACCCATTTCACAAGAAAGGGAGACATGGCTTCCTTCATTCACAATATGTCTGTGGACTCTCCCTCCCATGATGCTCAAACACCACAGGTCCACATGTCCCACAGCAGTCAGCGGAGGGCAGTTTACTACAAAATATACATCCAAACATTTAAATGGTCATAGATAATGGAGAACACTGGAAATTTTGCAACTAACCAGAATACTAATGCCTTTTTTTCTATAAGTGTTAATTTTAAATGCTATTAATTAGTGATCCCTCATTTAAACCATTAAGTACTTTCAAAATTTGGCAGCAATTAACTGTGAGTCCTGTGAACCAGTGAGTATCACAAAATGAAAAAAAATCAAAGTTTATGTAATAAGTAAAAGTTTTGAAGCTATTTTGACAATTAAAAATGTCAATTTTTAAACATTAACATATTCATAACTCAGAAAAATATGTTTTACACTACTTTTCAGAGCATTTGTCTCCCAATATAGTTGGGTCTATGTGCTTGCTAAGTTTAAAATTAAACAATCTAATGAAAGTTGAGAAGATATAAGAATTCTTATTTTATTTTTAAGACTGACCTCTCTAAAGGTTACAGGAATGTGCGTGTGTGTGTGTGTGTGTGTGTGTGTGTGTGTGTGTGTGTGTGTGTGTGTGTGTGTGAGTGTGTGTGAGACACTGTTTTCTTACTTTATGCAATGTTGCCACAGACTGGAGCTTAGATTACAAATGTTGCTTTCTTCAGCTCATAGGGGGCATATATGTAGTATGAAACATTTGGAGTTCTGTGCTTTGGTAGTCTTCCGAAAAAAAATAAATTTCTGTTTCTGATGGCTACTACTTACAACAAATGCAGCTTCCGAATACTCAAGTGAAGCTCAGGTTGGCATTGTTAAGAAAACAGAAGGTAAAGATTGGAAGAACTCATGGTTATATTACAGATTTTAATGCTGGCAGACAATTTTTAATATTTACTTTCTGTAAATAAAGGTATTGTTGTTAACATCATGACATATTTACTGTTTGTTTGATCACCACTCCCTTTCATTTAAGACCAAACCAGTCAGAATGCTATGATGTCAGCTGTAAGAGTCTCTCAGTCAGTTTAATTTTTCCAAGTCTTTTGGGTTTCTAATACATGACGGGGAATGGACCCCATTCCTAAGCCAGGGTACAATAAGAGTTTGTACAATTAGTATAACTTCACTCTTTGATGTTAGCCTAGAGTGCTCTTTCCAGCACCTGCAATGCACCCAGAATTACCTCTTTTTGTAGTTCATATGGTGTTACATGTGTTGGTAACATATCCAAGTACAACTGTAATTTCTTTTTATTAGACCTGTTGCTCCTACTACTATTGGAACTGTCTGGGTATCCATGTTCCACATTGGCCTCATTTCTGTCTGTAAATCCTGGTAGTTTATGACTGTGCCTTTGTACTCAAAACACTGTAATCACTGGGTTTAGTAATTTCAATGATCAATGCTACTTTTGACTTATTTTCATGTACTACTATATCTGGTTTTCTGGCATCTATTTTTTTAACTGTTGGTAATGGGTGATCCCATGTGATATACACTTCATTATTACCCAAACTGCTTTGTGGCTCATGCTTCCAATGCTTCTCAACTACTTCTCTATTGTAGTCTTTGCACAATCACTGATGCAACAGAATTGCAACATTATTTTGACTTTCAGTATGTACGACCTCTGCCATAAGTGTATTACACCCAGCAACAAATACTTTTCCAAAATGCGATTATTTCTTCTTTTTCGGTAGTGTTTTCTATTTCTTCTGCTTTATTTCCCAGTTCTCTAAAATCTTTTTGGGTCATCCATAAATTACTTGTTTTGTATCTTTCCTTTATATTTATCTGTGTACCTTTTAGGTTCTTCTGCCCGTGCTGATACTTTTTAGTTATCATTGGCAAGAGTATAGGATACATTTTGATCTGTTGTGATAGTGTGTATTGCTTTTATCTTGTCTTTCGAAGTAATTTTGATGATTTGTACCCTTTTCTATCTTCTTCTAAAAGCGATAAATATTGCCTTAATTGCTTTACAGTTTTACCTTGTTTCCTTCCTTTCCTTTCTTAGTCTACGTTTTTATGATAATACTTTATCCATTATTAGTTTAACTGCACAGTATATTACTCTATTTATTTCTATTATAGCACATTAATTTCTTTTAATAATCCTGATTACCATGTTCATCTGGTTTACCAATCTTCTCACATGCTGGGTCTTATTTACTTTCAGTAAGCATTCCCTTCCTCTATCTTAATACATATTTCCATCTGTATTAAATCAAGCAGTCATCCCTTCAGTCATTTTCATCTGGATTGAGGGCATTATCTTTGTCTCTGTCTCCTGCAAGTATTCTACAGACACAGGTAATGTTGCATAGTGATGGTTCAAAGGGTTCCCATATGAAGGAGCAGCAGATGAAGCCAAGGTGCACCTGAAGAGGATATGTCACAGAAAGATGTTCTGGAAGATTCTGTCAGCAGTGTAGAAACACTGGTAAGTTCTATTGCTCTCCATGATTGCCAAAAATAAATGATAGGTAAAACACAAGTCATTGGACCTAGTTTCAAAAGGCTTGCTCTCAGTGTAAGCCTGCTTTATAGATAGGCCTTACACCAGAGTAAGTCTTTTGAAATTGGGGTAGGCTTTACACCCGAGTAAGTGACTTACACTGAGAGCAAGTTTGGAATTAGTTTCATTATCGTTCATGGGAAATTCAGAATGGGTTCATTGACTTTTGTGGTCATCATGTATTAATACAGTTCTGACTGAAAGAAGTGAATCCATCTATTGTTTAATAGTATGATATTCTATTGCAGGTGTCTAACACAAAAAGCTAAATGTATATGTATTAAGATATGGAAATCCAGGACTTTTCAGATTTTATCCTTTTTTCTAAAAGAAAGAGTATAAAAATTGCAAAAATATTGCTGAATATGTTATAATATTGAACTGATATTTCTGACTGTGGAGGACAATGTTTGGACAAAGAAGCAGAGTATCAGACGAGTTCAGTGTTGTACAAGATGAAATATGTGGAAATAGCCTTAAACTACAGAATCCCTGTCTGTTAGTCCTCCTCTTCTTACCGGATTCTATGCAGCAGAATCATATTGTGAAATGGTCACATTTTGGTTGTAAAAGTAGACTTTCCCAGGGATTCAATAAACTTTGTGTAGGCTTAGCGTTTGCATTTAAATTACAATCAATTCTGGCTAGCTGACAGATTTGCATGGCACATATATTCCACAATCTACACTTGCAAGAATGTAACCCATGCCAACAATGTTGTCAATGAGCTATGTATTTACTGGGTACATTTCAGGAACATGTATCACACATGCATATTATATAACACCTTCAAGGGAGTTCTGCACTGTCAACTCCTAATGTCTATGCAGCAAAAAGAATCCTTAGGCATAGCCAATAAGATGTGCAGGACTTCACTGTGCCAAAAGTGATACATGTGAGTAAATCATCCCTGGAAGATTTATTGGGAGGTACATGCAAAAGGGTGCATTGTACTCAATTATTTGTGTGATGAGGGCTGAGGACAATGGGACTATAGTACCCTTTGATGTGGATGGGCTGCTCATTCTCAGAAGTTGTGCTACATACAAGGGATTAGTTATCACTGTGGGCACATGCTGGTGGCCATTCTGCTTACTATCTACCTGAGTACCAGGTCACGTACACTTCATCTGCTCATAGGTTTGTGCTGTCTATATTGTGATTGTCTTGGGTATATGCTTTCATAATGGAACTAATCCCCCTTGATTTTTGTTCATTGGCTGTGTCTCCATGGCTCTGGAAACAATCCTTTGGTGTGTGTTAATATTGTCTGCATTATGCCAATACAACTATTGCATTCAAAGATTGCCCACAATTTGCAGTCCTTCACAAAGCTGGTGAGACAAAGGATGTATAAGTTAGTCTTGACATCTGAGATTTAAATAATGAACAAGAAAGGGCCTAGTACAGAATACTGGGGTATGGACCTAGTCACTGGACTTTAGATAGAGGTGACTTCACACACTTTGACATTATCTTTCATGTATGTGATCCATTTGTCTACCCAGCTGGGGTTGTAGGTGTTTATGCCCACTTGACACAGTTTCTCTGTAATACCTGATTGCATAACTCCATGCATCAGGTGATGCCCCCCCAGGTCAGATGGATGAATGTTGCTGTGGGTCCCTATCAGTTCAGTGAAAAATCAGTTGATCAAATGGCATTTTCAGTGCAATTACATAAAACATGCTGTTTGTTGAACTGTTCACACTGAGATTGCACTACAGTGAGGACCAGGAAATTTGCCCATTCCTTCACTGTAGTGCAATCTCAGAGTTGGTATACATAATTAGCAGGGGGAATGAAGGAGACAGCCCCCCACACAAGGGGAATTCAATGAATAGCATTTCTGATAAAATGCTGTTTATTGAAGTGATGGTTCACTGAAGTGATGTAGACCCATTGCTGTACACCCTTCTACAAGAACATAGGCTGTCTAGAGGATGTGTTAAAATAGGGATCCAACTATGTCTGCTAGGTCAGGTTTTATGTCTCACTGTAGGCAACCAGGATGTTGTCAGGCCCCATTTATTCTGTGTTATTAGCCATAGAGAGCACACAGATGAGCTGTTCTCCTCAGGAGAAAACCTAAGTAATGTTTGCATGTATACTTTGGCTGATGGCCAGTAGCAGCAGGGGTGTGAAGCATGACACAAATTGTCAGCTAGTGGATTGTCTGCTTTTTCTGGTTGAGTATGGCTTTTGGCATTGACAAACAGCTCTTTGCTTAGTTGTGCATTCTCCTAACATGTCAAAGTTAATGAGATACATGGATTGTGCAAACATTTCCAAATGCAGCCTTGGTCAAGCATCGCATGCCACACATTGGTACTGTTCACGCAGTCATACAATTGTAACAATGTCATGTAATTACATCAGTTACACAACATATGCCTATATGTGTTTCATGGGAAAGCTGTGTTCAAGCAGCCTGATGCCAGTTAGAACACATTATAGCTCAGTTGTTTGTGGCTCATCCAGAACGTTTCCTGACACAAATGCTACTAGTCACACAATGGTATTGCTGAGCATGCAACACGACTGCATGTGCAATGCATTCCACTGGGTTGTAATTGAATCAAAACATGTGATGGGTCTTATTATATCACAGCATTATGATATATGAATGAAATAGGATATATATAATCAGTATGGATTTATATTGATGTGTATCACAGTGCATTTAATGGTGGTAGGTAGATGCACGCACCCCTATACCATACTGCAAGTGTCTTTGTGATAGTGGAATGAGAATTGTGTAGAATGTTGATCTGCTCCGATTGCATTACATACTGCCACTGTCCATATAGGACATGTGTACTATACCATGACAGAATTAGCAATCACACATGCAATAGTCTGGAGATGGCTTGCAGAAACTCATGAAAGGATTCTGCTTCATGATCTGTGTATGCATATTTGATATGAGGACATTCTGCACTCCTCTGCATTAAGGATGTCATGTGGCTAGAGGAACAAAGAGGATGTTGGATGCATGGGGCTTTGTTAGGTTCTCCTAAGTGGTAGTGAAATGAAGAGTGATTTGAAAGATCATAAAATGACCATAATGTACCACCAACCACACACATACAGCTGTAGACTGGGCCTTATTTGAATATTACACCTGTGCAGGTATAGATGCTGGATTCCATACAATATAACACTACCATACTTCTCAACTGTACAGACTTTTGTAGAATGTTCAGAATTTTGCCTCATATTTTTGGCTTGTTACTCATAAAATTGCAACTTTTTGGTAAATGATTGCCAAATCTTTGAGGATAAAAGTCAGAAAATAATGACAGACATTGAGATTCAGATTTCATACACTTCAGAAAATTCATGCTAATGCAAAACCTGTTATTCTATTATGTTTCTAAGTTTGTAAGAACAATATTTATAAATTTTCACTATTTTTGGGCCTTTGTCCCCCCATTATGTATGTGCTTTCCAGATTTCTTGTGCTAAGAGGTTGAGAGGTGTGATTAGCACCACCACATATGTCTGACTTTAGCATTGTCGCATTGCAATTTATGGAATATGATAGCATAATTGAATGCTGAGCAGAATTTGGTTGGAGAGTATCTGACGTAGATGTAGAGTGACATCTCTGTGTAAAATTGTCTCAGAAGTAATATTTGTATATAAATATATATATATATATATATATATATATATATATATATATATATATATATATGGATTCACTTTATAACCTCGAAATACTGAAATATCGAATTTCAGTATCTCGAGACTATAAAACCGAATCCACAAAACACCGACACAAAAAAAACGCAAAATTCACAACACCAAAAACACCGCACACAGTATACCACACATACACCACAACACCCACATCACAACATAAACAAACAAAACTACACACATACACAACTCATACACACATAAGCAGGGGGCAAGCCCCCCTGCACTCCCACAACCCCCACACCCCCCTACTTATATATACTAACTTTGAGATCACACAAACACAAAACAAAAGCCAACTCACACACGCACATTCTCCGACCCCTCACACACACATCAAACACATCAGCACACTCACACACACTCTAACTCCCAGTCAAAACCCTTAGAAAACACCTGAAATAACACCTACATCCACACATGGCACCGGGCACCATCAAAACACAATCCCAGACATTACGCAGTGTAAGGTCATAACCACGAATTCGACATATATTCGAGTTCACGATTATGACCTTTCGCTATTTTTAACATTCGGCTTTATAGTCTCAAAATACTGAAATTCGACATTTCAGTAATTCAAGGTTATAAAGTATATATATATATATATATATATATATATATATATATATATATACACATACACAAACAGAGACTAGAACCCCTGTATATCTAGATAAAGAAGCTTGAGAACACAGTACATTATGTTACTGCCACAGCACAAGCCTGTCTTGAATACTGTCAGATTGTGTGTTGTACAGAATGACATCATCATTGTATGTTACAAGAAGATGTTTGGAGGAGTTTCTGACATAGCTGTGGATTCACATGCCATTCTGAAATTGTCACCGTATTGATTGCTGAATGCACAGACAAAGCAGTTGACTGCAGTGAGAGTAGCAACCCTACCTAATCACCACAGTATAAGTCTGACTTTTATAGGGTTAGACAACACATTATAGCTGATGACCTCAGCAGTGTCTGGTGAGAATAAGATGGTAGTAGGAGTGCTTCATATGCCAGTCTAAAATGATCCCTTTAATGTGATCCAACTGAATAAAAAACACACACACTCACACCAGTTGATCGCAGTGAGAGTAGAACCCTAACCTAACTAGATACACAAGTGAAAGAACTCAGTATTTAAAGCAGGCAGCACAGCACAAATCTGACTTTTGCACTGCTGCTGGATAATTTATACTGGATGACATCATCACTGGGTGTTTGAGAGACGATTTGAGGAGGCCTATATGACATGGATGTATAGGCATGTAAGATAGTCAAAATATTTATACTGCATGGGACAGTATTGCTGATAGGATACACAGTTACCCTTTTCGGACTGCACACACACACACACACACACACACACACACACACACACACACACACACACAAACACACACACACACACACACACACACACACACACACACACACACGCATGCACACACACACACATGCACACACACACACACACACACACACACACACACACACACACACACACACACACACACACACACACACACACAATTACATATAAATAGAGACACACACATAATGTGACTGCTGTACTAATTTAACACACATGGAGATATTTTGTTACCATCGGCCAAACACAGTATTTCATGATTGGAGCACCCATGAAGTATATTGTTTTTGCCTTGTAACAGTGGTCTTTATAGATGATGCTATCATTATTATATGTTGTTTTGAGAGTCGTGTGCAAAATGTGGCTGTACTGTCTAATGTGCAGGTATACTTTAGGAGACAGCTTGTCAAACTAGATGCAAAAAGCTGTCAGTAATGCATGCAGCACAAATGAGACATATGCAGCTGTTTCCTAGTATTTTGTGTGCATTACACACTTATTGCCACATACAGACATACACATTTTTTGTGATTAGCATAGATACAACTGTGTATGTACATGTGTTCATGTTTTGAAGAATTGCTGTCCACATTAATATATGTATAAGGCAATCTGAATGTTTTTTGCCATTAGAAAGGTGTACATGTATGTGACAATGCAGTTTTGCTATTTCTGTAGTGTAGCTGACATTTTGAAACTAGTACTGACACTAAGTTTTAAGTGCATGGGTGCAGGTAACACATGACTGAGTGTAAATTATGTGTTCAGTCATTAAAAAGTGCCTTCCCTCGTCAGATTTGCAAGAGTTTAGGAAATATATTCTAGATAAACTAATTTTAATCTCCTTAAATACTAAGAATTCAATACCCAAACTTATTCGATATTTGATTTTATATACTTATAATATTTTACCAGTTAAAAATAGTATATCATATATTTATAGAGCAATTAAACAAGATCTAGATGTATATTCAGATAATTATTGGAATTCATTTTCTGTAATCAATAGTTTTATTCCCTCTGAAAAAGACAAAATTAATTTCCTTCAGTCAGCAAGCAAAACCACTTCATCCATTAAATGGAGAATCTTCACATGGAGATTTTTCCATAAATCTTTCATCACACCTTAGAAAATGAGTAAGATAACTAAACAAGATATGGTTTGCCGGAGATATAACTCAGTAATAAATGCTGATTGGAACTATATATTTTATGACTGTGTACTATTAAAGAAATTTGGGGAAGAAGTTAACACTTTTTTCAGGCAATTTTTACAGACAATTTTATGCTTGCAAAATCACTTTTATTATTCAATACACCTGTTCCAGACTATATAAATAAGAACAAATATTCTTTGCTCTGGTCTATACTGTCCATTGCCTGGAAACCAATTGCAAGAAACTGGAATTCCTCATCAGTTCCCTCATTCAAAGAGTTTAAAGGTTTTCTCTTGGAAATGTCTATGTTAGAAATGTTAACAATTAAATCTAATTCTACAAGGAATACAAAATTATATTACAAATGGGAAAATGTACATGAATTATTAGTTAAAGAACTGGATAAATGATTAATGCAATAATATTTCTTTTTTATCTTTTATTCCTTGTTTTTATTTTTCTTCTGTCAACGTTAACTTAATTGACCTTGTTGTTTGATATATAGTGAACATCCTTGTATATAGTTTTCTGTGCTATTATAGTTATTGTATTAATATTTTTTTTTTAAATATTGTACTTTAAAAATTCAACTTATTCAATTTTTTTTTCAAAATATCTGTTCATTATATTAATGTTTTCAATAAAGCTGTTTAAAAACAAAGTGCCTTTCCTTTGGTTGTATTTTTACATGGATTGTAATGGGATGAAGACTAACATGGCAGTAAACATTAGTAATACATGCTAATAATCACTCTCCATAGCAAACCAATCAATGACAAAGTGTTTGCTCATGTGAGATACACATTTAAGGACTCCTATTTGAACCTGAAAAGTGCTTATCAATACTAACTATGATAAACACAGCTAACAGATACTATGGTGTTCATGTGGTGTTCGTAACTAGTTCATATCGGAAATGTGTCATACATTGTATAACTTTAAAAAAGTATTTATATTGCTTTCCCTGTTTGCATGTAGTTAAGTGATGAGCAAACACGAGTGTCTGCTTCACTGAGAAACTTATATGAGTTCCATTAGTTCACCTTCCCCTGCACAAACGCACTAAGCAGAGAGGAGCGGCAGTCAGCACTTTGGACAGTACTGAGTGGATAAAAAACATCTGCTGCCTAGCTGACTGTGTAGCAGCAGCAAATAAATACATGTGATAAATATTGCAAATGTGAGAGGGAATGACTACAGAGAAGTACTGTATAAAAACAAATATCACTTTATGACAACAATACACATATGGATTTACATATTTATACAGTCACCAGTCTAAATAAATAATTATATGAAACTTTTAATATGAGTGTCTTTATTCTGCTTTAACTGTATACTTCCTTAACACAGTGAGTTTAAGCAGTCTTGTGTGAAGGTAAGTGCACCATGCTATAGGACATGAAGAGCCATTCACCATCACTTGGCATTGGTGCACGATGCCAAACTCCATGCAAATGCAGAGGACAAAAAGTGAAGGGCTTCACTCATTATTTATTATGTGTGTGTGTGTGTGTGTGTGTGTGTGTGTGTGTGTGTGTGTGTGTGTGTGTGTGTGGGTGTGTGTGTGTGTGATTCTGTTGTTTGACCAGATTAAAGGTGTTAAAATGGGCTGGAAAGAAAAGTGATGAGATGGGGAGCAAGATGAAGAAGAACAAAAGGGAAACAATATAGGAATATGCAAGAGGGAATTAGGAACCATAGCCTATCCACTTCTTCTGCAGCGTAAAATGCACATGCATAGAATATTGGATGAATTTGGTCTGTCACATCAATAAAGATGGATACCAGCAAATAATGTTGTACAGCCAATTAGAATCAAGAGTGTCAAGAAGACACATGTGTGAAGTGGAGAGCTAGGTATGGGATGATATATATATATATATTTTTAGGATAGGTGCCTGTTTTTGTGTTTTTACTTCTATAAGAGAGGAATGTTGGGTAAGCAACATATATATGTCTGGGTCAGGTAAGTAGGGCAGGTTAGGAAGCAGATGCAGACAAACAGGACAAACAATACAAGACACGGGGATGGTGAGGAGCACAACAGGTTTGAGGAAAACATGATTGGAGACAGGGAGGGGGCATTAGAAGCCCATACTCATCAAACTTGGGGACAGTGAGAATCTAGTCCTCACCCTAAGAACTGTCATCACTGTCTCCTTCCTCAGCTTGCTGTTGGAGTGTTTGATGTTTTCTTTTGCCCAGCATTCCAATGAGCATCTTCTCCATCCAGCTGAGGTTTGCACAAAAGGTACATTCCATGTCCTAATGCACCATGCTTAGCATCTCCTGGCAGGTAACAAAATCACCACCTCTGACAATACTCCCGGGGGTACCACTGTACCAGCAGCTGGAGTAATGCTACATTATGTTTAGGGCCCAGAGGTTTCAGGTTGGGTCCCAGATGTGCTGAGCATCAGTGTGGCCACCATTGGAGGGGAGGGATGATAAGCCAGACTGATTGGCCCACCTCCCCATGTTGTAAATAATTTTGTGACTTGTCAGAAATTAATGACATCAGAACATTGTGACCACACATATAAAAATAAAAAAGAGAGATAAGGGGGTTTGGTGTAAGAGAGAAAAAAGAAGAAGATAATTAGTACCATCATATGTGATATATATTAGTACAACATAAATAATAATTTTACTTTTTAACAATGCAAACTAAGAATGATGATTGTTTCAAGTAATCCTTGCAATATGCATATATTTCCCCTATACTTGATCAAATCATTGAGATTACATTAACAGCATGGCATTTATGGCAATTTTGTTGAAATTAATATGCAGTATTTTAAATTATTTTATGATATACAAACAAACATAATTATTGCAGGGGGCTACATTCCACCAGGCAATAACACTACTATAAAGGAAAGCCAACTAAACTGGATCTCAAACTCCTTGCCACAAGAAACTGTACTACTAGGTGACTTTAATATTGACTGGCTGAACTGCTCTAACCACACTCCAATTAACCACATTAACCTCCATAGATTTACCCAAATCATATCTACCCCAAGCAGAACAGACAAAACCTCAAAACGTTAATCCATTTTAGACTGGATTCTGTTATCTTACCCCACTCCAGCATGGCACTCTGGCTGTCTAGCTGATAGTCTAAGTGATCATCAACCAAACTACCTAATTCACAGCAGACCCCATTACAAAAGCCAACTCAACCTTAGAGTCATATGTAATAAAAAGATGTTTAAAACAACTGACTTCATCAGATCACTGCAAAACTGTAACTGGACACCCCTAAAACTACTATCTCTAGATGAGGCCGTAGAGTACTTTAACTCCACTTTCCTACATATCCTAAACTGTCATGCCCCCCCCCCCCCCACGTACTCTAAGACTGAAATCTAACTATGCTCCATAAAGATACTAAGATTATAATGAAAGAAAGAGATCAGTCCTGGAGTCAATTTAAAAAGAACAAAACCAGTTGTGAAGACTGTTAGAGAAGGGTGAAGGCTGCCAGCCTAGCCAAATAGAATTTGATACATAATTCTGGCATTTGTAAATATAAATTTAAAGTACAGGCTTGTTTCTTAAATGAAAGAAAACACTGTACAATTTGAACTTGTAGATTGTAGCAACATTGCCATCTGTTGTAGGGAAAACTAAGCCAAGCATTTCAAATGTTCTTTGAAATTAAAATTATGTTTTGTATGTCCTTTGAAGTTAGAATTTGGAGTTGATGAGTCTGGAGTAAGCATCCTGCCTATAGTTTTAAGGCTGAAGTTAATAGCCAGAATTTACATGTAGAATGTCCTTTATTGCTCTACGTGTAAAATAATGTAAATGTAGTTAATGTGTCCGCCTGGGAACTCCAGGAAGTGTAAAAGATGATGTAATGTTTAGCAGAACTGCAGTTTCAATTTAAACAGTGAGAACCAGAGATTATTAAGCATTTTGATCTTGGACATCTAACCTACAGCACTGCCTGTTGCCTTAAGTAAGTTATTTTAGAAGTATGTTTTCTTGTAGAAATAGCTAGGACTATAAAGATTTGACTGTTTTTTCTGTTATGTCAGAACTGTACTACGGAATTATTTTAAGTTTCTGTATGATCTCTGAACTCTTGAATAGCACTGTGGTGTAGTAATATTGTTTTGTGTTTTAAGTATTTATTATTAAATATTTTAAACAAACTTTTACCTGTGGATTGTTTGTGTAGATATAAGTAAGCTCTAGAGTATATTGCATGCTTATAAGTGATCCTGAACTAAGCCACTCTAATAAGACTTAGACTGTTTAGTTACACTTACCAACTGGATAATAATATTGCACAGTAATAACTGGACACCCTTTTAAGGGCCTTTGGGTAGCTGATAATTATTATCTAGTGGTGGCAGTAATTACTACCATATAGTCTGGGTATAGGGGCAAAGCTGGAGAATCTGTGTCAGCCTTTACCAGGAGTGTCTGTGAAGTTGTATAAATACTTATCTCAAAGTGTGTGTGTGTGTGTGTGTGTGTGTGTGTGTGTGTGTGTGTGTGTGTGTGTGTGTGTGTGTGTGTGTGTGTGTGTGTGTGTGTGTGTGTGTGTCAGCTACTTGGGCAGGGACATGAAGCACTGGTTGGACAGAGAGGGTACTGGAGGTTTTAGCTTGCCAACTAAGCTGAGATCTGGACTCTATAGTTGTGCCAGTGGGCAGTCTTATTGAGGACCTGGTGTGCACTTAAGGGAAATTGTACTTTACTGTGTGTATCTGTTATCCTTTCCTCTTATATGAGACGCTCTCTCTAGTGGTAGTGGTGAGCATTGAGGCACCTTGATTGCTGGGCCAGGGTGCAGGCTTCACACCAGTAATCTGAGGCAAACCTACCAAAGACTTCACAAAAAAGCCAAAAAACAAATCAAACTAGACAAAAGTAACTACTACAAAAACTTGTAAGAAAAATATGCCAAATCACCCAAAGAAATTCTGGGCTACAATAAATCGTATAATCCACCCAAGTAAAGTCACTACTCCAACCCTGGTACTACCAAACAACCGTGATAATATTCCCACACAATTTAACAAGTTCTTTACTGAGAAAGTTCAAACCCTTACAAATGCCCTCAATACCACTATTAGCCCTATACCAGATTCTAGCAAAACACACCCCACCACTCAAAACCCCGTATCCACTAAAGCAATCTCCAAGCTCCTTAAGAAACTCAAGCCAACCACACAAGCAGCTGACACCCTACCAGCTGAATTTCTCCAGATAGCAGCAGACACCATAGCCTATCCAGTGTCCATCCTTATAAACAGGTCACTCAAGGAGGTCAAATTACTCACCTTGTGGAAAACATCACATATTATTCCAGTACACAAAGGAGGTAACTCCTTAGAACTCACTAACTACTGCCCAATTGCAATACTCTCACCTCTATCCAAGATATTAGAAAGAGTTGTCCATTCCCAACTACTTCAGTACTTCTTACAAAACAACCTAATCTACAAAACACAACATGGCTTTAGACCCATAAACACATAAACACACAAAAACATACTTGGAGGCTCTAAATAAAAATCTGCCTAAGCAGTAGAGACCTCCAAAGCAGACACCCAAGCAACCGCTACCCCAAAACAAAACACGTGCAACACATAGCTCACAAAGCCAGTGTGCCGAACAGTCACAGCTCTTAAGGCTAAACAACACACCTGATACACTTGTAATAGGTGACTCTATCGTCAGGCACACTGATGTCCCGCTCACCAGGCTGAACAAGGAGAAGGTCACAGTGAGCTGCCTGACGGGTGCTAGGATCCGCCACATAACACAAGCACTCAGGTCACTCCAAGGCAAGTACAAATATGACTCAGTCATTGTCCATGCTGGTGTGAATGACCTGAGACGTACCTCCCTGGACTACATGAAAAGAGACATAGAGGAGTTCTCTGAGCATGTAGCCCAGGCCGGTATTACCCTGACCTTGAGTAGCATCTTACCCTCACCAAGAATGATGCCACAATATGAAGACAAGATGATCAATTTCAACAATTGGCTTAAGTATTGGTGTCATTCAAAGGGGATTCAATGCCTGTCAGCCTGGGATGACATGCTCGACAAGCCACGATGCTTCGCTAGGGACAGCTTGCACCTGTCACCCCTGGGCTTTCAGATATTGGCAAAGGCTCTTGCCACCCCCATAGCGCCTTTTTTAGGCAAGGCTTAAAAAACAAACCCACCAACATAGGTATCACAAGGGATAAGAAACTAAGAGTAATGCTACTCAACGCCAGAAGTCTAAACCTCAAGATGCATGCACTCAAAACTCCCCTTAGCATGGAGAACATCGATATCTGTGCAGTAACAGAAACCTGGTTCAAGGCTCCCGAGAGCACCCCAGCACTACCAGGTTACACCTCATACCATGCTTTTCGGCCCCAAAACTTGGACCGAACCACAAAAGGAGGGGGAGTATCAATATTCGTCAAAGATACCCACACCTCCAGGTTGGTGGCACAGCACAAAGCATCAGAGACTATCCATTTGCAACTAACAGTGGGTAAAACTGCCTTCCAGTTTATAGCCTGCTACAGACCACCCTCCCAAACCCAGGAACCCCACTCGGCCTTCCTGAGAACACTGGAAAATATGAAGGTCTCTCCAAACACCATTATATTGGGTGACTTCAACTACCCAAACATAGACTGGGAGCATTACTCTAGCTCCAACACCCTAGCCCAAAGTTTCCTAGAATTTATAAACTCAGATGCTATGGAACAACTTGTTACCACTCCCACAAGAGGGGAAAACATACTGGACCTGATCATCACCAACATGGGGACTCTATGCTCCAGACCAGAAGTGTATCCCTCAATGTTAAGATCAGACCATAAAGTAATCTCACTGGATATTCACATCCCGACCCCACCCCCTGCCCAGAAAACCACAGTGAAAAACTTCTCTAAAGCAAATTTCACTCTCCTCAAAATCGAGGTGGAATCCTTCAAAGCCCCCAGGCCTGTGGAAAATACGGCCCAGACTGCAGAATCCTTTATAAACGCATTCTATGAATACCTTCAGGAATGCATGGATCATGCAATCCCAAATAAAACCAAGACCCAATCCTCCAAAGGCAGACGTCCTGTCTGGTGGACCCCAGCCATAAACAAACTATACAACAGAAGGAGGAAGCTACTACATGATAGAGCAAAATCCCAAAAAGGGAAGGCATCTCAAATCAGTATTAGCAAAAAACTACGGGCACTCATAAAATCGTCTAAGGCCAGCTTAGAGAGAAACATTGCACAGGACAGTAAGGATAATCACAAGGCTTTCTTTAGTTATGTCAGGAACCTGGGTGGGAATTCCCAGATATGCTCAGAATTAGTCCAAAATGACAAAAAATACACCGAACCCACAGACATTGCCAACATCCTAGCTGACAGGTTCAGTGCAAACTCCCCCCCCCACCAAAAGGGCAAATATCTATCCCAGCAGTGTGCTACCCCCCCTGACATCTCAGATGCTCAGGTAAGAGCCGGCCTCTCCAAAGCAAAAAAACACAGCATTAATGGGACCAGATGGTGTCCTGGGCTGCGTCCTACATGAACTCCAAGAAGAGCTAAACCCAAACATAAAACTACTGTTCAATCTCAGCCTTACTACAGGATATGTACCCAAAGAGTTGCGTACAGCAACAATGGTCCCTCTCCACAAAGGTGGTGCCTCAACAGATCCTGGAAACTATCGCCCCATAAGCCTGACTAGCTTGGTCTGCAAAGCTATGGAAAGGATCATCATGGACTTCATAAATAAAGATATTGGGGACCTACAGACACTGGATCCTACCCAGTTCAGCTTTGTTAATGGCAGATCCTGCCTCTTAAACCTGGTAAATTTCTTTGAAACAGTCACCAAGGCCATTGACGAGGGGAAGGTGGTCCACACAGCCTACCTGGAGCTCGCAAAAGCCTTCGATACAATACCCCACTCGAGCATTATAGATAAGCTCACCAGCTTAAATATAAACCCCTATGTCACTAAATGGGTCGCAAACTGGCTCAAAGACAGAACCCACATGGTTAGAATTGCTGGAGCCATGTCAGACTCCAAACCAGTTACAACTGGTGTCCCACAAGGCTCAGTCCTGGGACCTCTCTTGTTCGGTATATATTTCTCGGAGGTACAGGCCAACATGGAAGGACTGCGGCTGACCAAGTTCGCAGATGACTGCAAACTGGGCACCATAATCGACTCTCCAGCTGACACAAGCATCCTCCAAAAGGGCCTCATAGAAACATACAACTGGTGCCAGAGCCATGGCCTCAAGCTAAACGCCAAAAAGTGTATAGTCATCCCCTTTGGCAAAAACAAAGTGTCCACAAATTACCACATAGGTGGTAATCCATTAAGAATGGAAGAAGTAATTACGGACCTGGGGACCCAAGTTGACAGCAATCTCTCATTTGACAACCACGTGGCCAAAGTGGTTAGAAAAACATTTTATATAGCCCACCTAATCATGAAGGGATTCACATCTAGATCATGGGGAGGTCATCGTGCCTCTTTACTCATCCCTCATCAGGCCCATAATTGAGTACAATGCCCCTTTTGGGATGTATCTTATCAGACACCTGCAGCAACTAGAAAGACCCCAAAAGTACCTCACCAAGAGGATCAAAGGGCTCAAACAGATGCCATATGCTGCCCGGTTAAAGAAACTTCAGCTCTACTCAGTGGCATACTGCCTCCTCAGAGGCGATCTGTGCCTGGTGTATAACGCCATGTCTAACCCGGAATTAATGGACATGCTGCACCTCAGAAAATCCAAATCCCATCGAGCTATGCACTCAAGAGACTTGAACCTCAGCACTGAAATAAATAGGACATGCTGGAGGGACAGATTCATAATCCAGAGGCTCCCTTCACTCTGAAATAAAATCCCAGTCCAGGTTAGGCAGAGTCCCTCATTGACTCCCTTCAAGAGGAATCTTGATGAGTGGATGGGAGATCGTAGGTTTACCCCGGGTATCACTTCTGTGTCACTGTTAGACAGAGGCACAGTATACTAACCTCGAAAAAGGGCATTGCAAAATTAATTTAAAATGGGTGGCGAAAGTCAAACACACTCTGGCTAGGCTTATAAATGCCCTAGGGCAGATAGCCTAGTATGAACCTATGAACATATGAACCTATGAACCATCAAACCATCCCACAGCACCACCACAGCACTACTATCATTCACAGATATAGTTAACCACAACAGAAACAAGGGACTCTTTGAATCTTCCATTTTCTTAGACTTATCTAAAGCCTTTGACATGGCTGACCATAATATTCTTCTCCAAACTCTATCTACCCTTAACTTCAGCCCCTCCACTATATCATGGTTTACTAGCTACTTACCTAGATGGCAGCAGGCTGTTCTCTGGCATGACCAGCTGTCCCCACTGCTACCAGTATCCATAGGTGTCCCTCAAGAATCCATCCTTGGCCCACTACTGTTCTCACTATTCACCAACCAAATCAATTCCCCCTCGCTCACAGTATCAGTAGTACAATATGCAGATGACACCACCATTATAAGTGCTGCCCCCACCTTAAACGAACTACAAACCCTCACCCAACACACTTTTACTCTAGCTGAAACATGGTTCTCAAATATCAAACTTATTCTTAACCCCAAAAAAACTAAACTAATTATTTTCAGCCCAGGTCATGCCCCCACCCCCCCAACAACAGTTTTGCCATCCACTCCAAAGATAACATTCAAATCACTCTTACTGCACACACTAAACTGTTGCATGTAAAAATAGACAATAGCCTCAAATTTGACATCCATATAGCACAAACCATTAAGAAAGTGAATAAAAAAGCTAGGACTGCTCTATAGGAACAAACAGTTTATCAAAAAACAAAACAAAGTTACTATTGCAAGAACTCATCTCTTACCCATGTTTCTCTACACCTCTCCCATCCTTACCAATCTCCACCAAAGTGATCTGCACAAAATGGAATCTTGTTATAACAAAATAGCCAAGTTCACTACTGAATCCTCTTACTAATCCCACCACTGTCTTGCCCTTAACCAACTTAACTGGCTCAAGCTACCTCAACTGCTTCTATTCAATCAACTCACAATAGCATATAATCTCTTCTACCTTCCTGAAAAAATCCCTGCTCTACAACATTTAATTAACCCCCACATAGGTTAGTACTAGGCTAATTGCAATTTTGAGCCATTTGAAACCTAGCCAATTACCCCATGTGAGAACCAAACCCTGTACTTTGTGTCTTTAAGGTAAGCACCTTGACCATTATGTCATCCTAGAGCCTTACAAGCTGGCTCCCAGAACCTAATAAGCATTATCAGACACAGAAATGATGCTGGCAAATCTCTCTTTGCCTGCACTATTGCCAAAACATGGAACTCTCTACCCAACCAAATAACCTCCACTACCTCCACTTTTCAATTTAAGAAACTCCTGAGAACCCACTTCTCAAACAATTGGCTATGTTCATGCTACTCCCCAGGCTAATCTGCACCAATACCTTGTTCAAATTCTCTACTAAATGTCCCTAATTACCTTTCTCTGTAAAGTTTGTTGACCCCAGATATTCTTGTTATGAAACATTGAGAGCACTCACAATTTAGGAGAAAGAGATGATAAAAAAAAATTCTCTTTTGAATTAATGTCTTTATGTCTAGACTTTATAATCTACTACTAAATGAATTGTTAAACTGGTGGTTTTTTGTTTCCAATGAACTTATATCTCTGTAATATATTCTGTTGGAATTTCTTGTATGACATGCTACTGGAGTTTTCTCCCTGGGCCTCCGCTGAAAATGGATATGTGTCCAGTTGGACATTCCCGGTTAAAAAATGTAAAATAAATACATAAATAAATAAATAATATATTTGTTAACTCTGGGATTTGAACCCACAACATCTGAATACACTATTGCAATTGACTCCTATGGTTGGCTTCAGCTACAGAATGAAGCGTGTATACTTGATTTTGCAGTTTATGCATGCATGCTTAATTTGCTAATAATGTATAAAGAGCAATACTTTAGATAAACTACTATTATTTTGTGCTGCATACATAATCCTTGCTTCTCTCAGTCTTTCCAAACTCTCAGCGTGGGCATCTCTGTTCACTGCTATCTTCTGGGCAGCTGTAAAAGTAAAAGGGAAGAAAAGGAGAGGAGCATTATACATACCAGTCTTGGTATTACCCAGCTTTCTATCTAACTTAAAGTATATTTATCTATATACTTACACAACTGTGGAACAGTCCTAAACTCATCCTGCCACTAGATGAGTTGTTCCTGCATGCACCTTTTAAGTCATTATAGTGGTTCCTGCATTGCTCTCCAGAGCATGGAATGCCAATCACACTGGAGACAGCCTTGGCAAGACTATTCCAAGCATCTGATTTGTATTGAGTCCTGCTATACTTTCCCTACAGTACCCTATAGCGGTTGCACTTTACAAGGAGTCCAATGAATATTCTGGAATCCTCTACACTCCATCTTTGACACCTAAATTAGACACCTTCCCTTCTAGCTCCTGCCATGTCTGTACAGGTCAAACATCAACAGTTAAGAGTCTTTTTCTGCCAGTTTGAAATATTGCATTTTACAGCTAGTATGGAAACCCGAACAACCATGCTAACTGTGTTTGCACAAATTTAAGTGGACAGCAACAGTGCCAAACAGGGAATGAAGTCAGAATATTATGGTACTGGAGTGGCTGAAAAACACTGGAAATATGACTCACAAAACATCATAGAAAATGATGAAGTCTACATCACATGGGATCATCCATTACTAACAGTTCAAAAGATAGATGCTAGAAAACCAGATATAGTGGTTTAGAAAAAGAAGACAAAAGTAACATTGATCATTGAAATCGCCACACCCAATGACTGTAGTGTCCTGCGTACAGAAAGACAGAAAGTCATAAAATATCAGGATTTGCAGGCAGAAAGAAGAGCAATGTAGAAGAAAGATACCCACATAGTTCCAATAGTAGTAAGAGCAACGGGCCTTATAAAAAAATAGTCTACAATCATATTTAGATATGTTACCAATACATGTAACTCTGTAGAAATTGCAGTTGTCATTACTGGCCACATTGCATGTGCTGTGAAGAGCACTACTGGCTGATATCAAAGAGTAAAACAATACTAATTTCATGAACTTTAATCATATTTTGACTTAGGAATGGGGTCCATTCCCATTACGGTATTAGAAACCCAAAAGATTTGCAGAAATTAAAAAAGAAAGAAGTCAATATATGAAATATTAAGGGCAATGTGACAGTTGCCATTAGTTTCTGAGTTGGTTGCTGCTGTACCTGTTAACTGCTTTAACTTTGCATACTTGTATTGGGTGTATAAATTTTATGGCTTGACACATTTTTGGTGTCTTTACACACTGATGAAGTAATTTGTACAAGGTGGAATTCAAACTTATGTAAAATAGACAAAACATATTCTTCAACATATGCAAAAAAAATTCCTTAGCTGCTAAAGGTCTTCCCAGGTGCAAATAAGTGAGAAAAAATAGAAAATATTCCTGAGTTGACCACCACTGAGCTAAAAGATAGCACTGAAACCTTAATGTTGAAAATTTAAAACTTTAGGCTTTATTTAAACATAAAACTTTATTTAAAACCAACCCTTTGTGTGTTACGCATGTGTTAGGCTTCTAAGATGGATCATAGACACCTCTAGGAGAGTACCAGACACAGGGATAAGTGTCAATTGCATAAAATTGACTTTTCTGTTGTAAATGTGTACATATTTTGTGAGAACTTTTTTTGGAAAGCATTTATAACAATTGACTAATGAGTTATTCCTTGGTTAGTACAGGATTTCATTTTCCAGTTGTTTTGGAGGGTGGGGGAGCCAAGCACCATTTGTGTGTTTCCACAACAAAAGTTGTTTTCAACAGGTTTGCTCTTGAAATTGTTTCGTCATCCAGTTCTTTGTGTGATAAATAATACTTTACTCCATTTTTATTCCTTGTTTTGGATCAAACAAATTTGTTTGTGTATGAATATAATGTGGAACAACCACATAACCTTAAATTTCAATAACTGATCTGTATGTCTCCAGTGGCTAATGTTGAAAATATATATGTGTATATCAGCAGGAATGTAACTGTATGTGATATTTATGTGTTGTATCCTTCCCTGTTTTAAGTCACACATGAGTATGGCACACAAAAGTATCAATCCATGTAACCTCCCTTTCATTGACTCAGTAAATGATGTAATCATGCAATCATTCAGGCCTCATGGTGCCTTTAGGCTTGAGAGAGAACATGTGGATATGGCTGATAAAATGCAGATTTGGAACCAGATAGTCAATGATGTAAATACCATAGGGAGTTGCAGCAGGACTTATGATCAAGTGTGTCATAGTGCCATTGATATGATTTCCTCAGCATGGAGAAGAGCAGCTGCAGTTATCCATGAACAGCTGTCTACAGGGGGAAAGGCATGCTAAAGAGCCACCACTCACACCACATAAAGAGTTCCTGTCCACTGTCAGAGATCCAGAGAGTTCAGTGGAAAGTACACAAAAACGTGATTGATGTTGGTGCTGATGTTTCTGGGAGTAAAGGTATGTGCCGGAGAATCTTCTACGTAAGCTTACACATGTCACTTCTTAACATTTCCTGTACAGTAAAATATTCTGTAATAGTTCCTGTTGTTTTAATATTTTGCAGATGAACATATTGATAAATTGATACAGTTAGCAACACATTTTGATTTATTACACATGGGCTTTGTGTGGACGTGTCAGCCAAGTTTCAGTTAAAAATATAGTTAATGGGCATAAAGGCAACAATTCTGTCCCCCTGTGTTATTAGAATTCTGATGATTGTGTGCGTTATTACCTTTTCCTTAACTTCTTAAAGGACCACCTGCCATAAAAAGTGTGGAGTCATTTGCACATGGTAAACCAAGTATTTTTATTTGATTATTGATGATCATTGTTAAGAAATATGCACTTATCCATATGTGTGAGGTGGATGTCATGAGTGTGTGTGTTGTTGTACCATCTATGGTAGTGGCACCAGTGTTAGTATATCATATAAAATTGAAGTACAGGTATTAATATTTTCCTCTCTTTCTTGCTTATTATCATAGGTGATCCTGATAGTGGAACTGTAGGACTCTTACCACCTGATTTCAGGGTATGAGAAGACTCTTCTGATGATGGTGGCCAATCAGAGGTACAGTGGGGGGCACAAATGTTGAATCTGACAATGAGGTTGACATTCAACCATCCCCTATATTTCCATCAGACACAGCCAGTAGGCCTATGCATACCTATTCCAGTGAGACGTTAGATATTGGGCAGGTGGAGGGTGACACACTTGATCAGGGTAGTGTGGTTACTTCTGTTCCCATGCCAGTTAACTCTGACAGTAGCCAAAGTGTGAATGAATTGCTATGCAGGAGGGTTGTTAGCAGTGCTCATAGGAGGCCTGCTGTTCACCCTCCACCTGATCCAGGAGTGTCTTTATGTGCTACTTGACATATATTTAGGGCCATCATGGAGGCACAGGCATGTTCCAATATAGCCTCTGTGGACATGCTTAAGGTTGTAGATGTGGCACAGACTGACATGTGTGACTGCCTCCACCATGTTGCCGACTGAATAGATCAGATGAATGACACAATGGAACAGGCAGTGTCTGTGATTGAATGTCGGCTGGGAGGGGGATGCCATCCACACAGATGTTGGTCAGCATCATCATCTGATTTTAGCCAATGTGGCCATGCTAAATCACACTCCCTTAGTGGCAGTACTTCCACTGCTGCATCAATGATTGAGGTGTCCACACCCAGATGTGGTAGGCCATGGGATCATGGTCCTGGGCATACTTCTAAGGAGAGCTCATCCAGCATACACCAGTCACATTCAGGTAAAAGCAGGTAGGTGCATCTTACCATGGGCATGGACATGCTAGTGCAACTCCTGGTAGAGCCAGTTCCCTGGGTCAGGTATGATGATGAGGAACTGTCACTTCTACCATGCATGGTGCACACCTGTCAGACATATCAGGATGTAGAGCTAGCACAGAGCTTGGCTGTGTTCTTAAAGAAACTCACAAACACATTTCACATTGAATGCCCATACAGACACACATACACAGACATAACAGTTACACAGGTCAGTCATGATGCTTACAGCTCATTCTGTCTCAGTGGCCATTTCATACGTTATCAAAATTTTTGCTTGCCTGTCTTTTCTACTAGCATGCACTCACTACCTTTTGTATCAGCCTTAACCTCCTGCCCCCTTTACACACAACTCCCTGTGAAATTATGATAACTGTGCTATATCTTTGATTTTCAGTCTTTTAGATTTAGATTCAGAGATACATAGTTTTTTTGTCTGATGCCCAGGGCGCGCTTAGTATATATATATATATATATATATATATATATATATATATATATATATATATATATATATATATGTGTGTGTGTGTGTGTGTGTGTGTGTGTGTGTCTGAGATGCTCTTTTGGAAATTGTACTGCTTTCTTACAGGTTTTTGTAATGTTTGAATCTTTGATGAACGAGACCTATTACTTGATAGAGAACTCATCTATTGACATGTCAGTGCTATTACATATTGATGTCATAGCTGTCAAACTCACACACATTCTACTTAACTACTTTAGAAAGTAACAGTATGCAAGGATCTGTCATTCATGTTCTTAGCTATTTATTTTTCTATTCCAGGTAAAACACTTACATTGGAAGTCTGACATTTACAAGAGTTTTAACTTGGGGCTGGCTCTGTGTGAGGCTAGCAGTACACAGCTGTTACATGGGTAAGTAAAGGTTATGAAAGTTGCCTGGCATCAATGTTAATGTATGTATGTATGTATGTGCACAAGATGAAGGTTTTGCCCCTTTAGGGAGTGAGAGTCTGTGCTATCCATTGCCTTTTGGCCAGAGCGAAGGCATATTGTGCATGCCTGCTTCTGCCTACACCCACAGCAGCTGGTGATTCCCCTTCTGTCTCCTTGTATGTGTGCAGCCGTAGTGACCTTGCCAGTTGTAGTGGGATATGTGCCCCTTCCCCTTGGTGTTCCTGCTGAAGCTGTTTTCTCAAGATAATATTGTGAAGGATGGCACAGACAGTGAGTATTTCAGCACAAGTACAGGGCTTGTACTGCATGTCCACCATGATGTATCCAGGCACCAGAACCATGACTTCACCAACCCAAAGACATACTTTATGATATTTCTTGTTTGAGCATGTACCTCATTATAGCATTCTTCAGTGGGTGGGTATGCATTTCTGATGGGTGCCATCAGCCACAGCTTGAGTGAATAACTTGCATCCCCCCCAGTAAATGACCCTGTGGTATATCACCCATAGCAAACCTCTGATAGATTTGAGAGTTATGCCAGATACAGGAATTGTTGCAACTGCCTGGGTTACCAGCACACACATTCAGGATGATTCCCTTAGTGTTACACATGACCTGGCAGTTATTGGAGTGGAAGCCCTTTCTGTTTATATACACCCTTCCCTGTTCCCCAGGTGGTGCTTTGATTTCAATATGCATGCAGTCTATGGCATCCATGACTTTAGCATAGTGTGCTTCAGGGTAGAAATTCTGCATAGTCTTAGTTCTGTCCTCAGGTGTATGGGGAAAATGTACGAAGTCACTGGCATGTTGTAGCATAGCATTCAGGAACTGATGTAGGATGCTGGATGCTGGATGCTGATGCCTGTGACACCCCTAGCATGTCCCCTGTTGGTCTATGGAAGATTTCCTGTAGCAAATATTCTAAGTGCTGTGCATGCCTTAGTCTCCACAGATATTGATTCCCCTCATTTTCCTCTTGCTCTCAGTTGAGAAGACATGGAGAGAGCACTTTTCAGTTATATGAGATTCGTACTTTTAAATTTGCAGTCTTTTGTAGTTTCAGCAAAGCTGTCTCAGTAATGTGGGATCCGTTCATATGGGCTTTTGTTCATTTGAAGTAGACCCTGTTCTAGGAAATGGAAGAAACATGAGTCCTCAAATGTGAACTCCTCACAATTATACTGAACAAGCTAAACTAATTACAAAATACATCCACTGAAACTGCAAGTAAAAATAACTCAAAATTTGTCTTTTTGTTGGGGATAAGCCATTTTGCACAACTCGTGTAGGTTGTAGTTTACCCCGACCCCTACTTAATTATAGCTGCTAACTCCATGGGTTACATAATAACAAAAAGTGCAAAAAATGAAAAAAGGTACAAGTTCAGTACAGCCACAAGCTGTACTAGAGTTAACAACTATACAAAATCGTTCCCGTAGCTACCTTTTAGTTAGATTGCTTCTGACAATATTCCATTGGGAGGTTATTTTGCTAAAATATAGATGATCCCCTACACACCATCATTACCACAGATAGCTGTCTAATGAAGCTTTGCCACATGTACAGAGCTTAAAAGTGTACTTTAAGTAAATTACTTCAGTCATTCCAGTTACTTTCTTTGAAGAAAGATGTTTAATTTGGCAATCATTGGATATTTTATTAGAAAGAGAAGCTGCCAGCATTTTTTTGATTTAGAAAAAGTGAAAGTGGTCAGATGAAACCTGAAATGACAACATTTTAGCATCAAAATGAGCCATTTAATCAATGTACACAATCCCAGCGTTTAATACAAACTCATGAAGAAAGTAAAAATGAAATGCTTTCACAGTGAGTCTCCAAAGGAGAAAAAACTGACACTGCTAAAGATATTTTTAGGAATTTGTTTTTCTCTGAAACATTAGTAAGTGATCTGAACTGCTAAACTACAGATTTCAGTCATTTCAAAGCGTATGCAGTGATGTTTCTTCCTTCCTAAACTTCAGATCCATGACTGATGATGGCATATCATGCAGCAAATTATACAGAAAATATAAAAAGGAACTGACAAGCAGTTTTGCAACTAATCTGATACACAGAAAATCTACAATGCTATTTTCAAAACATTACAAAACTACTAGACCTTTTAAATGCAATTTACATTATGAAATTAGAAATTGGAAAAATGCACTTTGCTTTCAAGACATTCAATATATTCTCTGGAATTGTGATACAGGGAGAAAAAGTGTTTAAACGTGCAGGCATTAAAACTGATTACATTCATCTATGTCATGTGACACATTAATTTATTGGCCAGGTAAGTGAATTGGTCATTGTGTACTCACAGCCACAACTCAAGCCACCAGGGCAAAAGTAGAAAGATGTTGCTGCTAAGCTTATAACATCTAGACCATCAAAAAGCTTAACCTCATCACCCTAGTATACATAACACATACTAATTTCCACTGAGTTTGGAGATCAGTGCCACATATCCCAGGCATAAATCTACAGTTTTCAATACAGTCATAGAGACTAAATTTAAAGGTGGATAACGATTTGCTGTGTAATCCATGAAAACATGATTCAGTCAAACAAAAAGGCTGCTAAACCTATTCACAATTTGTGTTAGAAAAGGGACCTCTCGGAGCTGTAAAATGTGTAACCTCAACTTTACTTGTACAAAAAAAAATTGTAAATAGTATAACTTTAAGTGATTTCATCTTTTTTCTATACAGACTTCTTCAGAAAGTTATGGAATTTTAGCAAACCATCATTTTTAAACTCTGCTGATTTTTGTGATTTATACAAACAGCTGATAACCTGGAATGTACTACAATTTAAAGAGACATTCAAATAAAAACAAGACAACAACTGATTGTTGTATAGCTTAAAGAACATTAAATGCAATAAGTACTCAAAATATAAACATCAATAAATAAATAACCCACTACTTGGGCTGGATTCTTGAACACTTACACTAAGTGCTGCTATTATGTACGCAGCATGGTGTGCCATGCACATGATAACTTGCTATTTGGTATTCATTAAATGACTCTACACATAGTGTACAGCCTCAAAACAAATGAAAATGGCAGAATATGCTAATGCAAGCATAAACAGCTGAATTACATGCAAATTAACCAATGCAACATGGTGGAGCTACTCAGAAAGCTATAAAGCAATCATGTAGAATCAGTGCTCACTTTTACCCTGAACTCCAAAATCCTTTGGGATGCAGGCATGATTACACTTACAAAAAAAGTGTTAGTGGTTGTTGCTGCTATCATTATCCTGTATGTGCAACAGGCTTTAAATCCAGGTACTGCTGCTGCTGCCAGACCTTGGGCAAGAAGGAGGGTGTTTATACCCAGTTTGACTCATCATGGACTGCATGACATAGACATTACAGAATAATACAGGGTGGACAGGGAAACAACAAAGTTATGCATCCTCTGCCCCGTCAGGTCCCTGGGAAACCATGGAAACCCATCTCATGGAAACAAAGGTATGTGTAGCATTACATATAGTAGTTACTTTTACTTTCCAGAGACCAGCAGAGGATATATTAGGGGTTTCAGAGGCTTCAACATCTAGAATATTGCATCAATTTTTAAATGCAATGCTAAAGCATGCAAGAGATCACCTTTGTTTCTCATGCACCCCAGAGCAGAGATCAAGAACCATGCAGGGGGTTTATGCAATAGCACACTTCCCAGAAGTTTTTAGTGTCAGACATTTCCCATACATAGAAATAAAAGCACCACCCGGTGAACAGGAAGGGAGGTATAGTAACAGGAAAAAATAACACTCTATAAACTCTCAGGTTGTCTGTAATTCCCAAAGAATCATCTACAGTTTCTGTGCAGATAACACAGGCAATTTTTACAGCTCACACATATGGCACACCTGCGAACTGTACACAAAGTTTGCTGGGGGGGGGTGACTTTGTACAAGGGCATCTAGTGGGGGATGCAGGTTACACACTGGAGTCCTGGCTCATGACACCCATGAGAAAACTTCACAGCCTCACTGAGCAAGCATACTGGCCCATGCTTAAACTAGGAATGTCATAGAACATCTGTTTGGATTGCTAAAATCAAGGTTCAGGTGTCTAGACACATAAAGAGGTGCCCTGCAGTAAGATTCAGGCATCTCCACCTAAATACTCACAGTCTGTGCCGTATTACACAATATAGTTCTCAGGAAACAAGTTCGACAAGGAGACCAAGGGGCAGGACCACAGTTTCAAGAACCACAGGCAGGGCCAGCAGCAGCAGATACAGATGAGAGAGATCTATTAGCTGCAGATGGCTCTGGCAAAGATGCAAAGGATAGCACAAACAGTCACTATCTGGGTCAATGCCTATGATTCCATGCACATACAAATAGCAAATCTGATGCCTTTCAAACTCCACAACCTTCACTTAACCATGTGATGGTGTTGTGTTCTCATAGCATCAGATAGGGACAACCCAGATGGACACAATTTGTACCTACAGTAATGACAAGGTAAGTGTGGAACCTGTAATTAAAATAAAAAAGGTTACATAACAGAGTACTTTCTTATGGAAATACTTATATGCCCCTAAGTAAAGAATTTGTCTGAGATATACACTTATGTCAGTAATATCTTATATGACTGATGTTAGCAATATACAGCTGTGTATTCTGCCCAATACTGTGCATCAAGCATTTCCCTTGATCACTGTCTATACACCATGCAACAGGTTAATGATGCCATCATTTGCACAAGTATAGGAATAAGCAAGACTGAAGTACCTACTGCTTTGACGGTATTACTTCCAGTATTAATTGAAATACAATAAGGTTCAACAACTATATAAACAATCATCCACAACTGAGTAGGAACAAGAAATCAAAACATTATCTTCTGCAATACATATCCATAAAAGCAAGCTTGAGAGTAAGCAGGCATTAACTACCCACTCTGTGCATCAGACATATATGCAATGCTAAGTCATAAAGACGTGCAAAGGGCAGGACATCATCATCATCATTTGCACAGGTTGGTTGGGTGGTGGCAGAAGGGCAAGGATGACACCAAAGAAGTGAGTGTGTGCAAGTAAGAAACGCATGTATCTACTAGAGTACACAGTGTTCAAGGCCAGTAACAACAGATGAATAAACTCAACGGTACTGTTTAGATAGTTTGCATGCATGTGAGATGGTATGTGTCACTCGTCCAGTCAGGATAAAACAGCTGAACAGTTGTGGGTTTGGTTCAAGCAGATTTATTACATACAAACACATCAGGATTGAGGCTTATTAACTTAAACTTAAGTAAACTTATAAACAGACTGACTACTGTACTCATACATGTTAACACTCTGGTTAATCATTCAAAATGGCACTGCTGCCTGCACGTGCTCTCTATACACACGAGCCCTCACTTTGAAATGCATCTTAAAGTCGCAGCACACTCTCTGAACTTCATCCTCCCTCTTTGAGAAATAAATCATGCACAGTAATAATGACAATAATTACTGACATGCAATTGTACAGAAATAATCCTTTGGCAGGCAATTATACAGAACTAATTACAAGTGAACATTTCACACTGAGCTAATTGAAGGAAGGACACTGAGGAAACTTGGAGCTATAATATATAACATTAAGTATCCTGTTTTTTGTTTATTTTGTTCTTTATTTCTTTGTTATTTATAGCACTTTGTGTACTGTGTATTTTTCTAGCTAGTTTCACTGTGTGTGAGGTATTAACTGGAAATTGTCCACTTTTATTAAGCATCTCTTGGGTTGTTTGTTTCTGATAACTTGTTGCAGTTAAACTCTTTTCTCTAGAGGCTCCTTTAGCTGTTTAAAACTTTCATTTAAAGGCTCACTGCTGCTTTTAAGCTGTGAGAAACATTTCTGCAGTTTGTTCTAAGTAGTGGGGATATTTGTAGCATTTCCATATTCAGGCTTGTATTTGGGCCTAGTGTTTGTGGAGGCTGTGTGTCTGAGCACATATTCAGGGACATCTTGGTTTAGCCGAAGCCATCAGGCATTTCAGTGAGAGAGAATTGTTTGAGGTCATTGGCTGACTGAGGTCACATGGACTACAGTTTAGACTAAGCACCTCATTGATTCTTTTGAGATTTCTTTCTTAAAAGCTGTCTCAGGTTTCAACCTTCTGTTACCTAAGAAGTTCAGTTGTGAAAAAAAAAAATGTATCTGCTTTTACTGTATTTGTGTTTCTTCCTACTTTATTTTGCTTTTGCGTCATCTTAAAAGTACTAAATTGTATTTATTACTGCTTGGTGTAACTCATTCTAAGCCTTTTAGTTTAAGCACTTGGGCTTGACTTGATTAAAGTGTAGCTATCATTCTAAGTCTTTTGGATTAAGCACTTGGGCTTCAGACCAGTTGTTTTACATTAGGAAGGTTTGTGGCCTGCACTGTAGTGGCAGGACAGGTAGCTTACATCCTTCTAAGTTGGGAACTGCTGATTGAGGGCTCAGTGTCTGTTATTCTAAAAGTGTATTAATTCTGGTTTAAGCACTTGGGCTTCAGGCCAGTTATTTTACATTAAGTGGGTTCGTGGTCTGCACTCTTGTGGGAGGAGAGGCTGGACTCTGCCCTTCAGAGCTGGGAATTTCTGGTTAAAGGCTTATAGTGCCTGCATATTTGAACTGCTTCTTACTGAAATTGGTACACCTTGTTTGCTGTAGCATAGACTAGATCCAGGCCTGCTGAATCTAGCTTTGTTTGTATAACTTGAGCACTAATCCAGGCATTCTTTAAAGTATTCAATTGTATTTATTACTGCTTGGTAGTAACTTGATTAAAGTGTAGCTATCATTCTAAGTCTTTTGGATTAAGCACTTGGGCTTCAGACCAGTTGTTTTACATTAGGAAGGTTTGTGGCCTGCACTGTGGTGGCAGGACAGGTAGCTTACATCCTTCTAAGTTGGGAACTGCTGATTGAGGGCTCAGTGTCTGTTATTCTAAAAGTGTATTAGTTCTGGTTTAAGCACTTGGGCTTCAGGCCAGCTATTTTACATTATGAAGGTTCGTGGTCTGCACTCTTGAGGGAGGAGAGGCTGGACTCTGCCCTTCTGAGCTGGGAATTCCTGGTTAAAGGCTTATAGTGCCTGCATATTTGAACTGTTTCTTACTAAAATTGGCACACCTTGTTTGCTGTAGCATAGACTAGATCCAGGCCTGCTGAATCTAGTTTTGTTTGTATGCTTGTTGTTTGTTTGCTTGTTAATTCCCTGAAATGCTAATTCCACCCAAAACATGGCTTTTCAGCATTTCTGTGGATTCCTAGTGATATCTGCATTGCTTACTGTACTTATTTCCTTGTTTCCTTGAAAGAAAGTTACTCCATAGGTATCACAAGGGATAAGAAACTAAGAGTAATGCTACTCAATGTCTGAAGTCTAAACCTCAAGATGCATGCACTCAAAACTCTCCTTAGAATGGAGAACATCAATATCTGTGCAGTAACAGAAACCTGGTTCAAGGCTCCCGTGAGTACCCCAGCACTACCAGGTTATACCTCATACCATGCTTTTCGGCCCCAAAACTTGGACCGAACCACAAAAGGAGGGGGAGTATCAATATTCGTCAAAGATACTCACACCTCCAGGTTGATGGCACAGCAGGAAGCATCAGAGACTATACATGTGCAACTAACAGTGGGTAAAACTGCCTTCCAGTTTATAGCCTGCTACAGACCACCCTCCCAAACCCAGGAACCCCACTCAGGCTTCCTGAGAACACTGGAAAATATGAAGGTCTCTCCAAACACCATTATACTGGGCGACTTCAACTACCCAAACATAGACTGGGAGCATTACTCTAGCTCCAACACCCTAGCCCAAAGGTTCCTAGAATTTATAAACTCAAATGCTATGGAACAACTTGTTACCACTCCCACAAGAGAGGAAAACATACTGGACCTGATCATCACCAACATGGGGACTCTATGCTCCAGACCAGAAGTGTATCCCTCACTGGTAAGATCAGACCATAAACTAATCTTACTGGATATTCACATCCCAACCCCACCCCATGCCCAGAAAACCACAGTGAAAATCTTCTCAAAAGCAAATTTCACACTCCTCAAAACTGAGGTGGTATCCTCCAAAGCCCCCGGGCCTGTGGAAAATACGGCCCAGACCGCAGAATCCTTTATAAACGCATTCTATGAACACCTTCAGGAATGCATGGATCATGCAATCCCAAATAAAACCAAGACCCAATCCTCCAAAGGCAGACGTCCTCTCTGGTGGACCCCAGCCATAAACAAACTATACAATAGAAGGAGGAAGCTACTACATGATAGAGCAAAATCCCAAAAAGGGAAGGCATCTCTGATCAGTATTAGCAAAAAACTACGGGCACTCATAAAATCATCTAAGGCCAGCTTCGAGAGAAAAATTGCACAGGACACTAAGGATAATCACAAGGCTTTCTTTAGTTATGTTAGGAACCTGGGTGGGAATTCCCAGATATGCTCAGAATTAGTCCAAAATGAAAAAATACAGCGAACCCACAGACATGGCCAACATCCTAGCTGACAGGTTCAGCACAAGCGGCCGCCGACCAAAATGGCAAATATCTATCCCAGCAGAGTGCTGCCCCCCTGACATCTCAGATGCTCAGGTAAGAGCTGCCCTCTCCAAAGCAAAAAACACAGCATCAATGGGACCAGACGGTGTCCCGGGCTGCATCCTACATGAACTCCAAGAAGAGCTAAACCCAAACATAAAACTACTGTTCAATCTCAGCCTTACTACAGGATATGTACCCAAAGAGTGGCGTACAGCAACAGTGGTCCCTCTCCACAAAGGTGGTGCCTCAATGGATCCGGGAAACTATCGCCCCATAAGCCTCACTAGCTTGGTCTGCAAAGCTATGGAAAGGATCATCATGGACCTCATAAATAAAGATATTGGGGACCTACAGACACTGGTTCCTACCCAGTTCGGCTTTGTTAAGGGCAGATTCTGCCTCTTAAACCTGGTCAATTTCTTTGAAACAGTCACCAAGGCCATTGACGAGGGGAAGGTGGTCCACACAGCCTACCTGGACCTCGCAAAAGAATTCGATACAATACCCCACTCGGGCATTATAGATAACCTCACCAGCTTAAATATAAACCCCTATGTCACTAGATGGGTTGCAAACTGGCTCAAGGACAGAACCCACATGGTTAGAATTGCTGGAGCCATGTCAGACTCCAAACCAGTTACAAGTGGCATCCCACAAGGCTCAGTCCTGGGACCTCTCTTGTTCGGTATATATTTCTCGGAGGAAACACGGAAGGACTGTGGCTGAACAAGTTCGCAGATGACTGCAGACTGGGTGCCATAATCGACTCTCCAGCCGACACAAGCATCCTCCAAAAGGGCCTCATAGAAACAGACAACTGGTGCCAGAGCCATGGCCTCAAGCTAAATGCCAAAAAGTATATAGTCATCCCCTTTGGAAAAAACAAAGTGCCCACAAATTACCATATAGGTGGTAATCTATTAAGTACAGAAGAAGTAATTTGGGACCTGGGAAATCTCTCATTTGACAACCACGTGGCCAAAGTGGTTAGAAAGATATTTTATATAGCCCACCTAATCATGAAGGGATTCACATCTAGATCAGGGGAGGTCATCATGCCTCTTTACTCATCCCTCATCAGGCCCATAATTGAGTACAATGCCCCTTTTGACATGTACCTTACCAGACACCTGCAGCAACTGGAAAGACCCCAAAAGTACCTCACCAAGAGGATCAAAGGACTCAAACAGATGCCATATGCTGCCCGGTTAAATAAACTCCAGCTCTACTCAGTGGCATACCGCCTGCTCAGAGGCGATCTCTGCCTGACGTATAAAGCCATGTCCAACCCGGAATTAATGGACATGCTGCACCTCAGAAAATCCAAATCCCATCGAGCTACGTGCTCGAGAGACTTGAACCTCAGCACTGAAATAAATAGGACATGCTGGAGGGACAGATTCATAACCCAGAGGCTCCCTTCACTCTGGAATAAAATCCCAGTTCAGGTTAGGCAGAGTCCCTCATTGACTCTCTTCAAGAGGAATCTTGATGAGTGGATGGGAGATCATACGTTTACCCCGGGTATCACTTCTGTGTCACTGTTAGACAGAGGCACAGTATACTAACCTCGAAAAAGGGCATAGCATAATTAATTTAAAATGGGTGGTGAAAGCCAAACACACTCTGGCTAGGCTTATAAATGCCCTAGGGCAGATAGCCTAGTATGAACCTATGAAAACAATCATGTCCAGGTAGCTGTGTATTTTACACTAGGTCTGGAAATATAACCTGATCATGTGACTTAACAATCAGGACTGGGTTTAGCAACAGGGACTGTCAATGATGAATGTTTAACTTCAGGAGCATCTAGGACATCATCAGGAATGGGAATAGGTACTGAGACATGTCCTTCAACAGGAACAGCATCTGGATTGCTTTGATATCTAAAGTCTGTATCACATGTGCAATGCTGCGATATCCATTCAGACACCACAAGAAGATGCCTGTGATTTTTTTCTGTATTCCGTATCCGCAGTTTCTACAAAGTAAGATCTAAGCTTGGCACATACACCTCTCACTTGACCTTTTGATCAAAACCTGTCACTGTTTGCATCCTCACTATCTCTCCTTTTTTTCAATGGATGAAGAAATCTCCTTGTTTTATCATAGTTGGACTTCTGGAATGAACGCTTTTTGAATAGCTGGGCTTTGATTGTTTTTAGCATTAGGCACCAACAAACTGGAACTGATAGACAAGGTTGTTCTGGTTTGCCTAGATAGAAGTCTTTGAGCAGGTGAGCCAAGTAAATTATCACGGGTTATATTTCTGAGATTAAGCAAATTCAAGGAAATTTCAGAATTGTCATGCTTTGACCTCTCTAGTGATTGCTTTGTACTTTGCACTGCAAGTTCAGTTAGGCCGTTTGACTGTGGGTACACAGGAGTACTGGTAACATGGATAAATTCCCACTGATTTGCAAATTTCTGAAATAGGTGACTGGTAAACTGTACACCATTGTCAGAAATAACTTTGTGTGGACTACCCTGGACTGACAAATGATGTTTCAACTTAGTAATGACAGTACTGGATGATAGGTTGGGTAGCAAATCAGTCTTGAACCAATTTGAATAAGAGTCTACCAACACTAAGTAATGTTGACTATTCCACTCGAATATGTCAGTGGCTACTGTTGACCATGGTAGTTCAGGAATCTGGCTTAGTTGAACTGTCTCTTTTTACAAATGTAGTTTATTACTATTGCATACCAAACAAGATGAAAGGACTTTTACAATATCTTTTGACAGAGAAGCCCAAAATACTAGTCCTCTCACCCTTCTTTTGGTAGCTTCAGAACCTAAGTGGCCACTATGCAGAATCTGGATGTATTCATGTTGTAAGGAAGTAGGGACAACAACTTTAGGACCTTTGAAATGATACCATCTTCCATCAATATCTCATCTCTGTAAGGTAAATAAGGTTGTACTTCTGTTGGTGCACAAGATTGCTTTGACAGCCATCCAACATTGATAAAGTGGTTGAGCTTTTGCAAACTTGGATCGCAGTAGAAAAATTACACACTTCCATGACATCAAAGTCAAAATTCTCTGCATCAAGCTTTAATGTGGTATTTCTGGGTATTATGGATAAGGTATCAGCCAGATAAAGAAGTTTTCCTTTTGTATAGACCATTTTGAAGTTGTACTTTTGTAATCTGAGCATCATTATTTGTAGTCTTGTTGGAGCTGTATGCATAGGCTTCTTTAAAATAGTGACAATAGGTTGATTATCAGTCTCAATCTGGATAGCTTGGCCATAAATACAATCAAGGAACTTTGAACATGCAAACACAATTGCCAAAAGGGGGTCTATATCACTTCATTGAATACGTAAATATCAAACGCTCATATGAGCGAATATTCACGTACTCGAAGTTTATGAATTTTTTTGTGGTACAGTGAAGATCAGAATTTTTGCCCTTTCCTCACTGTAGTGTGATCTCAAAGTAGAACTATATATTTAGTGAGGGGTGTGGGGGGACCCACAATACAGTTTTCGAGTATGTGAATATTCGCTCATGTGAGCATTCAATATTCACGTATTCGATGTAGTGATATAGACTCAACAAAAGTTCTTTCTCAATCTGACCAGACTGCATCTCAGTTTGGGTAAGAGTTCTAGATGCATGGGCTACTGCTCTGCACTCTTGAAGAATAACTGCACCAAGACCAAACTTTGAAGCATCACAGGAAAGAATTACTGGTTTGCGGACATCATAATATCTTAACGTTGGTGGACTGTCAATTTTCTGTTTCGGGTCATCAAATGCTCTCTAGTGTTTTTCCATCCATGACCAGTTAACATTTTTGCATGTCATCTCTCTTAAGGGTGCTGATAATTCACTGAAGTCTGGTATAAACTTGTCCAAACAGTTAACCATACCAAAAAAATGCTGTAAGGCTTGGACATTGTCTGGAGCTGGCATCTCAAGAATGGCTGTTTGTTTGGAAGGATCTGGTTTTAAGCTTGAACTGGTAAATAATTTACTGATGCAAGTAACTTCTGGTAGTCTGAATTTACATTTCAGAGAATTGAACTTTAGATTCACTTCACATGCTCTTTCTAGAACTTTCCTGAGGTTTCTGTCATGCTCTGCTTCACCATAGCCTCTGAATAGTAAATCATCCACTATTACAGCACACAGATAGCTTGAAAAATTTGCTCCACTGCACACTGAAAGACTTCACTGGCAGAATTTATTCCAAAAGGCATTCTGAGAAATCTGTATCTACCAAATGGCATACTGAATGTAGTCAGTAGTGAAGATTTGTGATCAAGCATTACTTGCCAAACTGAACTTTTCTCTTCTAAGACAGAAAAAACAGTGGCATATGGCATGAGGGTAGCAACTTCTTCAACTGTATGCATAGGATCATGGGGTCTCTCAAATGCTTTGTTTAAGTCTCTTGGGTCAATGCATATTCTGATTTAAAAGAAAAAAAAAAAATAGCATACTATAAGGCCAAGGTGTTCACAGTACAAAATCCACCAAAACCACCAAAAAGGCACCAGAAAGACTAAAAGATTTTTTAGCTTAGTTAAAATGCAATATTCGCTATTCGGAAGACTTCCTCAGAAATAATTTATTACACTAAAACTGCACATTTAAATCCATTCAAAAAAGCTTTTATCCAATCATGTCATGTTACTAATAAATCAATTAAACAAGTAATTGATGAAATAAAAAATCTTGTATCTTAAAAATGTTAGGGTTTTACCCTTGCAAATTAACTTTAGTAATTTTTCTATTTTTTTAAAAAACATTTAATACTCACCATGTCATTAAAACCAGGAACTAAATAAGATACAAGCTCAATCTGCCATTCGGCTTCTCTCTGTTCCACATAGTTGCTGTAATCCCCTCCCCTTAAATCACGTTGGACAACCTCCAAAATTGAGAAAGTAAACTTCTTCCAGTTGGGACAAGTCAAGGAATATTTATAGAGGGCATTATTACTGTTTTTGTCTTTATAGCATACAGTTGTTCCAATACCCTTTTCCTTAAACTTCTAGTAGACATACCAACATAAAAAGCTGGACATGTTGAACACATCACAAGGTACACTATACTCGTGGTGCCACAATGCAATTTTCCAGGAACTGGGATAGTATAATTCAAGTATTGCAAAAATACAAAGGGACCCTCAAAAATAAATCTGCATGCCCGATACCCTGAACATTTAAACATGCCACCAGTTTCACCACAAGTAAGAGGGAGCCCTGATTTATTATTTTCAAACATGTGCTTTATACTTTGGTTTTTCGTATAAACAAAATGAGGGCCATTACCAAGGACTTTTGCTAAGTCCGCATTTCCAGCAACAACTTGCCAATTGCCACTGATGATCTGACGAATAAACTTGCTATCCGTGTTCATATCCAAACAAAATCTGGGACCTTCTGCCCCCTTAAAATTAATGTCAGTACCCCTTTCTACTTCATTCTGTTTTTTTTTAACAAATCCCCTTAGTAAAATGGGAGGAAAATCGGAATTTCTCCTGGAAATGACCTCGTGAGCCATATTGTCATGTAAGTCACCAGGATAGCCCCTCTCTAAAAACAACATTTTGATGAAATTAATTTCCTCTAAGAAAACAGAGTCTTCCACTATCATTCGGGCGGCTTGAATGAACTGTCCTCTGGGAATATTGCTTCTCATAAAATAAGGATGGCAACTCTTGAAGTAAACTATTACAAAAAGTGATCTTATGATGAATATTACTCAAAAGCACATTCTCACATGTCCATAACTATGTCAACATCTAAGAAGGATACCTTGTGGCCACTTTCACCCACCACAAACTTTAAAAATGTCATACTGGCACTTAAAAGCTCCACAAATTCATCCACATTAAACCTATCTTTATGGACTTTAAAAAAACAGGTTTTTGCCATGTTCTGCCTCACCATAGCCTCTGATTAGTAAATCATCCACTATTACAGCGCATGGATAGCTTGAACAATTTGCTCTACTGCACACTGAAAGACTTCACTGGCAGAATTTATTCCAAAAGGCATTCTGAGAAATCTGTATCTACTAAATGGCATACTGAATGTAGTCAGTAGTGAAGATTTGTGATCAAGCATTACTTGCCAAAATGAAATCTTTTCATTTTAAACTGTGGGATATGGCATGGGGGTAGCAACTTCCTCAACTGTATGTATAGGATCATGAGGTCTCTCAAATGCTTTGTTTAAGACTCTTGTGTCAATACATATTCTGATTTCATCTGAGCTTTTCTTATGAGCAACTGCCTTGGAAGGCACCCATTCAGCTGGTCCTGTAACTGGACAAATCACACCTTGCTGCACCATTTTATCTAACTGGACTTTGATTGTCCTGCATAGCTATCAGAACTCTTCTCACTGGTCTGACCATTGGACTGACCTCTGGGTCTAATTTCATGGAGCACACAACTGTAAGTTTACCTATTTTGTCTTCAAAAATATCAACATACTCTGAAAATAGCCTTGGTGAAACTGGAACTAGAACATGTACTTACATGATAGACTTCTTTGGTAAAAGAAAGCAGTTTCATTTTTAAACTGTCTCTGAGACCTAATAATAATTATACAAGTCTTTTGACTACATAAAATTTCAAGCTGTAACTGTTCCCGATGAATAGCATGAAAACAGTACTGAACCTTCAGTTTGAGTCTCTTCTCCTCAAAAAGCAACAAGCTTCGCACAATTGGCCAAATTAAGTTGTTCACCAGCTCTTACTCTAACTAATGTTTCTGCTGACATAATATTACACTTTGAATCAGTGTCCACTTTGAGCTCTGTGGGTTTAATATTAATCAGGACAGTACAAAACACTTCATTTTTTGCCAACAAATATACTGCATATACTGCATATACATTTTCACCAACCACTGATACACCATCTACACAGAAAGTAGAGTTGCAGCTTTCTACATGATCAACTTGCTATTTTGAGTAACCTTTCTTAATAAATTAAGCTTTTGAAAGTGGTTCCATTTTTGCACTTGTTGCATTGCTTACCAAATGCTAAGCTCTTTTCTCTTTTGGACTCATGATTGGCACCACAATTACAACTGTTAACAATAAGGCTTGACTTGGGTTTTGCTGACTCACCCTTATGCTGCACTGAGCATGTCGATTTTACTGAGCTAGTCTTAGAAATTGCTGGAAAGGTATGGGCTCTCCCTGAGAACCCCATAGATGCTGCAGCTGCCATATGGTTAGGCCTGTTTCTGTTAGCTACGTGCTACATGCTGTCTACATTTGCTCTAGAGGCTGCTGAAACCATGCTCTTTTCACTCACAAGCATGTTTGTGTGCCTTTCTGTAAGCTTGTGTATTTGAAAAATCTCTATGGCTTTGCTCAATGTTAAATCACTGTCTTGAAGCAAAATCTTTCTCACTGCAGCATTAACACCACACTCAAGCCTGTCCTTTACCAGCCCATCTTTCAAATCACCAGCACACTCTTCAAAATAGCTACACTTTACAAAATAAGTCACCATAGCACAAGAACACTTTCAAATCACTATACTTTGTGAAACCACCCTTATCAGTGTAAGAAACAATTTGATATGACTGCATTTTGTGAGCAAACTGTGCACAGCACAATACACTTCTTGAAATGACTGCATTATGACTGCATTTTGTGAAATAACTATACTTTGCACACAGTAAACTCTCTGAAATAATTGTAAAGTAATAAAGCACACACTGCAAACACTTTGCACACTGTATGATACTTGAAATAACTCTAGTTATACTTTGAATAGGTTTAGTCAATGTGAAGTAGTAGCTCAACCCTGTGGCCCACCACACCGGGGCAAGGACACTGCAATCACTGATGGAGCAGTGGAAGTAGTGCCACTACAGGAACAGGATATGGCATGGCCACATTAGCTAACACCAGTTGATATAGTGACTCTCCAGCCATGTTGATGCCCCTTTCCTAAGCAGACATTCCATCACAGACACTGCCTTACCTAATGTGTAAAACATCCTCTCCAGGGAGTCAACCACATGGTTCAGGCAGTCATGCATATCAAAATCACACTATCTCTTCTGAGGCCCTGGTTGAACATACCTGTGCTTTGATTAAGGTCCTGCACATACATCTGGTGGCACTTAATAAAACACCAGCATCAGGAGGAGACTGGACAACTGGCCTCTACCAAGCACATCTGCCAACCCTCCTGTGTGGCACCTATTTATTTTATTTATTTATTTTACATTTGTTGACAGGGATAGTCCAAATGGATTCATGTCCATTTTCAGCGGAGGCCTGGGGAGAAAAGCTCCAGGGTATACATAATAAAACATAGTAATAAATAATAAAGCTACAGATACTCCAACATCAGGCAATAAGAGTTCCCCTTTGTCACCCTCAGGATCATCTATGATAACAAATAATAAACACAACAAAGAGAAATAAGGAATGAAGCTGATCAAACCTTTGTTATATGAAAGATATGTTAAACTACAGTAAATGCTAAAGCAATACAAATATTAGTCTCAGTTAGACCTAAATCTAATATATATATTTATGTGTGTGTGTGTGTGTGTGTGTGTGTGTGTGTGTGTGTGTGTGTGTGTGTGTGTGTGTGTGTGTGTGTATACTAATAATGTACAAAGTGTGCTTACAACTACATGTGGTCTTGCAAACTACAGTTCAGATGTCCCTCTATGTAAGGAAGTGAGAAGAAACAAAGGTTATACGTATCACAGTGGAAATGACACAAGAAACACAGAACAACATTATTTACATCTGCAGATTAAGAATAATCTCATACAAAAATCTGCTGACCAGCTGAATCCCCCCAAACATCCTTCTCTATCTCTTTTGTACTGTGTCATCTAACTCACACTTATCACTTGTTCTAGGTATATCAGACCTATAAGATATACACATATAAATATATTTTCATTTTCATTTTGTGTATGGGGAAGCTCTGCTTGAGACACTCTGGTTCTGCCATCTACATAAACACCAAAATCAATCATTCTGTGTGAATCCTTTGCTGAGCTGTCTAAATATCTGACAGTGGACAGGAACCTCTCTGTTTCAGTCAGTGGTAGTTTGGTAGCAGGACGAGCCCAATAGCCATTTGCTCCTGGGAAACTGCAGCCACCCTATAGTGGGCAGAGTTGATCATATCACTTGGCTTATGTCTTATCTGGGAGAAAGTGCTAGCTTGCCATCTGGCAACATTGATGTCATCGACCAACCGTTACAATATCCTGTCTCAGGCAGACTGTCACTTCTGCATCTTCCTAAGAGAAAACCTCCATGGTGATGGAAGGTCTGGATAATGACTTCATTTTCTACATTAGTAAATTGCAGCTTGAGGGGCACATTTGTCTTGGGCATCATTGCCCTGTATGAAATGAAACAGAAAACAGAAAAAGAAATTTATAATACACAGGATGGCTGTGAACTCAATTACATATGAATTTATATATCCATCATGCAACAACAGTTGAAAGGTTAATGCTCCCTGTGACTACACACAAAAATACAGCCCCCAATCTACAAATATAATAAACTTTACAACAGTTATAACAGTTCTATAATGCAGACAACAGTTGTGTAGCTGTGTCATACATCACAGCATTAACAGTAATAATTCACAATCTACACATAGAAATGCGGAACACTTTTATAATGGCATCTCCACTGGTGTGGAGGGCAGACAGGTAGATATCACAACCATAACACATTCTTTGGACTACACATGTAAAATCACCTGATCTTGCTAAAAGGTTATACTACACTCTTCTGCAATAACTGTTTGAATTCCTGGTAAATAAAATCTACACAATAATGTCAGATAGCATTCTTTACAAACCATTGTAATGCAGACAAATAACTGGTATATGAGTGCTATGCCAACACTAAATGCTAAAGAAAATGCAGACACATAAACCACTGGCTGTATTTGACATTGTAATCAATCATTCATGTTAAACTAAAAGCATTTTGTAAATAAAATATATAGCAACATACCTTGACATGAAAGCAGTTTAGAAAGAAGACAAATCTCCTCAAAGTTTATCAAACTCTCTGGATCCAGTCTCTCCATTACAAGTGCCTTATAGACACAATTACCTTTAATAGTGTAGATTCAGCCCTCTGAGCACTGTGAGTATGCAACTGAGGTAATAAATCATCAACATTCCTAAAGGTCAAAATCTGCACTAAGTGCAGGGAAGGTAAATATGGTGTAAGGACATACACAATTGCATGCACGTGCCCTAGCACTGCAAGGACAAGAATTAAGAATTGTTACCTGCTAATAGCTTGCAGCTATCACTGATTAGCCTGGCTGCATGAACAATCAATGTTTTTCGGCCTCCTCTCTTTGATGTACACTTCTTGAGTGAGTGTCAAGAATAGACTTACCAAAAAGTCTGAAAGTACATTGACTATGTTAGAAGAACAACATTCCTGACATTCAAATGCTGTTTTTATGACCACAGCTTCTGCCTTTTACTAAGAATGTTGTTCATATTCAAGAGAGTACTTTAACTCATTGATGCAGATACCGTAGACAATAAAATGACATAGCATTGCTCTTAGGCAAGCATAGATAAAGGGAATGAGGTGCCCTAAATAAAGAGAGAAATAAAGCTACAGTATTTGCACTCTTTGTTTAATATTGTATGAGTGCATGGCTATCCTAACTGTTGTTATTATCCCACTCATCCAGACATATACTAGCAAATAACAAAGGACAACTTTCAGAACTTGTACATTTTCTTCTTGCTAATATATGTCTGTGTTTGAGGCAAATATGGAATAAAGTTGCAAATGAATGTTCTTAATAGCCTTGTTTGATGGTTCAAATCCTTACAGGTTATTGTTGCAAGATAAAGTTGAGGAAACATCATACAATTTCATTTAAAGTACTTGTTTAAAAATGTGTCATTTTTTATTTTTCTTCTTTATCTTTTGCATGCCATTTAACATTGCACTCCATTGACTAGCAACAGTCATTATCTGTAAAAAATGGTTCACTTTCTAAGATGAAAATTGACAAATTTACTTTGGAATGCCATCAGTACTGCAATTGAGACTAGCACTGGCAGGGTTGCCACCTTTTGTTGTGGCAAAAACTGGAGTAAGGCCACACACCTCGCATCACATGTAATCCCAACCATTCCTGCCCCCTCTCCTGCCCACATTCTGCCTATTTTGTGATGCCACAGTGACATCAGTGGACAGGAACGCCCTCTTTTTCCTTTCCTGATGCCTTCTTTCAGCTGTTTTACTATGCTTTTCTGTATAAAAGTATAGTAAATCGACCAATTTAGCAAACTCTGATAGTCTGTTTCCTTTTTTGAAATGGAATACCAGAGTTTGTACAGTGCTTTCCAGACTACCAGAGAATCAATTTGATTTCTGGATAGTCTGGAAATAAAATGGATAGGTGGTAACCCTAGGCACTGGTGCACTTTCCTTAGCACACTGGACAGTACTGAGTGAAGAAATGTGAGCTGTCAGCTATCTATCGCTATGGCATATGGTGTGAATCAAGTCAACTTAGCAAAATAGTACAGGTAATGCAGAGTTCAAATCCTGTTTACAGACCATTTTACTGAGGGAGGTCATGATAAATATTGCCACGCATGTTGGACAGTGAATGTGCTGCTGTTGGTAAATCAAAGACTCTCAGTAGTAAGAACAGCATACAATATGCATGACTTTATTTATGAAAGTTAAAGACCTAATAATCTGTCACATTAATTAATTTACTGGTGGGGCAAGGTCATGTGAAGATGATGAATGTGTCATCATAAAGACTTGCTATATATACTCTTTCATTGTTTAAACTTTCCCTGTCAATTATTCTCAATATAACTTTATTTATTTATTTATTTATTGGCATTTAATTACCGGCCCTAGTTAACAATGACCACCAGTACTGTTGGCCAACAGGGTGCTGGAAGAAATTGGGCTACTGTTGGCCGAAGGAGGAGAAGAGGGGGAAGGCATGCACAAAGCCAGGTAAAGGCTAGGACTGTGATAGTGAGGGTCGGAACTTTGAATGTTGGCAGTATGACTGGTATAGGGATGGAGCTAGCTGATATGATGGACTGAAGGAAGGTTGGTATATTGTGTGTGCAAGAGACCAGATGGAAGGGGAGCAAGGCTAGGTGTATCGGAGGTGGTTTCAAATTGTTTTATCATGGTGTGAATGGGAGGAGAAATGGCATAGGCATTATCCTGAAGGAACAGTATGCTAAGAGTGTTTTGGAGGTGAAAAGAGTGTCGGATAGAGTGATGTTTATGAAGCTAGAAATTGATGGTGTAATGATGAATGTTGTTAGTGCATATGCTCCACAAGTTGGGTGTGCAATGGATGAGAAAGAAAAATTTTGGAGTGAGTTGGATGAAGTGGTGATGACTGTACCCAAGGGTGAGAGAATGGTGATTGGAGCAGATTTCAATGGGCATGTTTGTGAAGGGAACAGAGGGGATGAGGAAGTGATGGGTAGGTATGGTGTTAAGCAAAGGAATGCAGAAAGTCAGATGGTAGTGGATTTTGCAAAACGGATGGACATGGCTGTGATGAATATGCATTTTAACAAGAGGGAGGAGCATAGGGTGACATACAACAGTGGAGGAAGATGCACACAGGTGGATTATATCTTATGTAGAAGGGCCAGTCTGAAAGAGATTGGAGACTGTAAAGTGGTGGCAGGGGAAAGTGTAGTTAGGCAGCATAGGATGGGGGTTTGTAGGATGACATTGGTGATCAAAAAGAGGAGGATGAGTGTGAGGGCAGCACCAAGGATCAAATGGTGGAAATTGAAAAAGGTAATTTTGAGGTGATGTTCAGAGAAGAGTTAAGACAGGCACTGAGTGGCAGTGAAGAGTTACCGAATTGCTGGGTAACTACAGCAAAGCTAGTAAGAGAGATGGCTAGAAAGGTGCTTGGTGTGACATCTGGAAAGAGGAAGGAGGACAAGGAGACCTGGTGATGGAATGAAGAAGTACAGGAGAGTATACAGAGAAAGAGGTTGGCGAAGAAGAAGTGGGATTGTCAAAGAGATGAAGAAAGTAGACAAGAGTATAAGAAGATGAGGTGCATGGCAAAGAGAGAGGTAGCAAAGGCTAAGGATAAGGTGTATGAAGAGTTGTATAAAAGGTTGGACACTAAGGAGGGAGAAAGGGATCTGTACCGATTGGCTAGACAGAGGGACCGAGCTAGTAAAGATGTGCATCAGGTAAGGGTAGTAAAGGATAATGAGGGAAATGTACTGACAAGTGAGGAGAGTGTGTTGAGCAGATGGAAAGAGTACTTTGGGGGGTTGATGAATGAAGAGAATGAGAGGGAGAGAAGGCTGGATGATGTGCGGATACTGAATCATGAAGTGCAGTGGATTAGCAAGGAGGAAGTAAGGATAGCTATGAAGAGGATGAAGAACGGAAAGGCTGTTGGTCTAGATGACATACCAGTGGAATCATGGAGGTGTTTAGGTGAAATGGCAGTGGAGCTTTTAACTAGATTGTTTAATGAAATCTTAGAAAGTGAGAGGATGCCTGAGGAATGGAGAAAACGTGTTTTGGTACTGATTTTTAAGAATAAGGGTGATGTGCAGAGCTATAGTAACTACAGAGGGATTAAAATGATCAATCACAGCATGAAGTTATGTGAAAGAGTAGTGGAAGCTAGGTTAAGAAGGGAGGTGATGATTAGTGATCAGCAGTATGGTTTCATGCCAGGAAAGAGCACTACAGATGTGATGTTTGCTCTGACAGTGTTGATGGAGAAGTACAGAGAAGGTCAGAAAGAGTTGCATTGTGTCTTTGTGGGTTTAGAGAAAGCATATGACAGGGTGCCTAGAGAGGAGTTGTGCTATTGTATGAGGAAGTCGACAGTGTCAGAAAAGTATGTAAGAGTGGTACATGATATGTACGAGGGTAGTGTGACAGCGTTGAGGTCTGCGGTGGGAGTGATGGATGCGTTTAAGGTGGAGGTGGAATGACATCAAGGATCAGCTCTGAGCCCTTTCTTATTTGCAATTGTGATGGACAGGTTGACAGAGATCAGACAAGAGTACCCGTGGACTATGATGTTTGCAGATGGCATTGTGATCTGTAGTGAGAGTAGGGAACAGGTGGAAGAGACCCTAGAGAGGTGGAGATATGCTCTAGAGAGAAGAGGAATGAAGGTCAGCAGGACTAAGACAGAATATATGTGTGTAAATGAGAGGGAGGTTAGAGGAATGGTGAGGATGCAGCGAGTAGAGGTGTCGAAAGTGGATGAGTTTAAGTACTTGGGATCAGCAGTTCAGAGTAATGGTGAATGTGGAAGAGAGGTGAAGAAGAGAGTACAGGCAGGATGGATTGGGGGGAGAAGAGTGTCAGGAGTGATTTGTGACAGATGAGTACCAGTAAGAGTGAAAGAGAAGGTCTACAAGAGGGTAGTGAGACCAGCTATGTTATATGGGTTGGAGACAGTGACACTGACAAAAAGGCAGGAGTCAGAGCTTGATGTGGCAGAGCTGAAGATGTTTAGATTTGCACCGGGTGTGACGAGGATGGACAGGATTAAGAATAAGTATATTAGAGGCTCTGCCCAGGTTGGAAGATTTGGAGACAAAGCCAGAGAGGCAAGATTACATTGGTTTGAACATTTGCTGAGGAGGGATGCAGAGTATATTGGGAAAAAGATGCTAAGGATGAAGCTGCCAGGTAACAGGAAAAGAGGGAAGCCTAAGATAAGGTTTATGGATGTGGTGAAAGAGGACATGCAGGTGGTTGGTGTGAAAGAGCAAGATGCAGAGGACAGGAAGAAATGGAAACAGTTGATCTGCTGTGGTGACCCCTAACAGAAGCAGCCGAAAGAAGAAGAAGAAGATTGGCATTTAATTACCGTGAAAGTCCAATTGGGTAGGAGCCCATTTTCTAGGGAGGCCTGGGGAGAAAAGCTCCCAAGTATTACCATACATTTTAAGAATAATAATTTTACAGTCTTTAAAAATAATACAACAAATAACTGCAGGTTAAATAATTATACCAAATTAGACATAATTCAGAAAACATTGCTTAATAATAGATACAAGTTACATGACAATTATTTAATAGAAAAATTTCAGCCAGTTTATAGAGAAATTAAAGGTAAGCTAGAATAATACAAAGAGGAACTGCAAAGCAAAGTGAGAGAAAATCAGGCTTATGGTACAGTTACATAGAAAGGCAGCGAAGAGAAATTGATAGAAGTAAGAAAGTGAGCAAAGAAGACAGAGAAGGTAGATGGAAGGTGTGACTAGGTATTTGTCCACATTTAAGGATATAGTTTATCCTGGTCTTGAGCAAAAACAGAACCAGTTTTTGTGTAGGAAGTCTTTCAGAATGGTTTTGAAGGATTGGAGAAAGGGTATTGATCTGACTGATAGAGGTAAGGAGTTCCAGTCCTTATCAACATGGTATGATTACAGGAAAACACTTGTGTAGAATGCTCTTTAGTGCTGGACAAGCAGATAGATTCTGAATAATTTTATAGGTGGTAAGAAGCTGTCTGTATGTTAGTTAATTGGGTAATTTTAACCAATTTAGGCTTTTTAGTGCTATACAGTGGTGAGTTCTGAAAATGGTATTTACTGCAAATTTATCAACTTTGTTATAGCATTGTTCAAGTTTTGATTTTTGTGATGCCTGAAGGATAACAAGACAAGGATGGGAGCACCATAAAGAAGTGTGGGAAGCAAATATACAGTGGCAGGTGTAGCTTTAGGTGCATCAGCGAGAAAGTTTTTGGCTCTATAAAACAACCCTTGTTTTTGATGAGTTTCTCTAATGCAATTTTGTATATGCATATCAAATTTAAGATTATCATCCACTATCATCACAAATAATTTGCTATGCTAAGTGACTTCACTGGTTGTGTTATCAAAAAAGAAAACTTTAAATTTTTATTTTTATATGGGAGAGGGATTTGGGGGATAAAGAAGTAGTTTGGGTTTTTAAGGTTAAACAAATTATGTATTAAAAAGACATGTTTCAGTTGATGATAAAGCTTCCTGAGTAATGTTTTAGAGGTGTGGCACATTGTCAGATGTGCAAATGAGTGTGGAGTAATCTGCTTGATGTATTAGGGAAACCTGTTGTGTGGATCCATGGAGGGTGTTGGTGAGAATGTTAAAGAGGAGGGGACCAAGGATAGAGCTTTTGCTATACCAGTAGTGGTTGGTACGTGTGGAGAGAGGGTGGAGTGCCATTTTACTGACTGATACCCATTGGATAGGTAACTTTTGAACTATAGAAGATGGGCTGAGAGAGACCTAATGGGGGCATTTGAATTAGAAGTTTGTTGTGACAAACTGTGTTGAAGGCTTTAGAGAGGTCTGGAAATAAGGAAAAGACTAGTTTGTCATATTCCTTTTTATTTTTTGTCATCTGCATTTATGAGCTGTTTGGCAGCATGCAAGCAAGGTTCATGACCATAGAAAAAGAGTGAAAATGTTCATTTGGATTTCTGTCAGTATCACAAATGATCCTGGCATTGGTGAGCAGCTCTCAGCACTTCAAATAGTAATGACTGCATAAAATGCGCTTATTACCTATCTATCTCTATTTCATAAGCTGTAAATGCAGTGACTTTGGTAAAAACATAGACTTACTGAGAGGGTTCATATCACCAGGAATGGTAGTTTTGATAATGATGCCAGCTGTAAGGATAGACGCATTTTGAAGCAAAAATTACACATCCTAAGAGAGTGTGTGATAAATAATAAATATGTTACCGATAGTCCTTGTGACTTGCTGTTACCAGAGTTTTGCAGCACTAAAATCATCTATACTTCTTGCTAATAACATTTGCTATGCATGTCATCAGCAATAGTGTCTAAAGTGTGAGAACAAATATTTAAGAACAGGATGAATGTTGAGATATCCTTATTATATGACAGATTACGTATTCCCATAGCCAAAGTATCACTCATTACATTAAGATAGTCCCCTTTAAAAATATGTCAGTATGATTTGTATGTAATGTGTCACAAATGAGATGATGATAGTTTATTTGTGTCCCCTTTATAAATAATTGCCATTACCTGAACCAGTCATGAGGTGCAACACAAGTTCTAAGGATACAAGCCAATGTTGAAATGATTCCTTATATTTAATTTTTACTTTCTTTACAGTTTTATATTTGTTACTTTGTTGTCTTTTGCATTTGCAAGCTGGCAAGTGGCACAGAAATAGGTTACACTGAGAAAGGGAAAAAAAATGAAACTATTAATTTGAGTGGCCTTCTGTAGTGCAAATACCTCTGGCAATGGCGCACAGACATCAGCAGTCTGGATGGCACATATTGAATAAATTCCTTCCTTCAGAAAACTATCCCTGTGGTACAAGGTACAAGTGAAGTGAATTAAAAGAAATAAGGCAAGAGATGTGGGGTTCAAATCCTGTTAATTATTAATTTTACATAGAGTGATCTAAAAATATATTGACACACATTTTTAGATCACTCTGTTGTTTTAAACACATATGCTCAGTATTGTTAACAGCATTCTGTGTCATTAACTGCAAGTCTGATAATGTGTTCCATAAAGTAGCTGTCTGATGTTGCAAGGAGATGTAAGAAAAATGAATGTGTGACTAGAATGAGCTTCTTGCTCTGATCCTTCTTAAGTATATCCATTGATTGAATTAATTTTACTGTCAGTTTTTTCTTCTGTCAATTTTTTTGAATGTCTTTTGCATTTCTCTTCATTGTGCAGTGCACACACATATGATACATTGTTGATTAAGTTAGACTGCCTTTAGTAGCACAAATGCACATGACAATGATGCACTTTTGTCCTCACTCTGGACAGCACTAAGTGGAGAAAAGGCACCTGTCATATACCTAGCTCTATGACACAATGTATGAGTGCAGTGAGTTTAGATAAAAAAACAGCTGTGATTAGGGTTTAGAATGCAGCCAACAGATACTTTTACAAAGGGTGTCAGAATCCCATTCCTCACAACATTCTGATTAGGAATGCAAATCAAAATACAAATGAGAATAATAAATATGTTTATTGCAAGCAATGTATCAATAATACTCGTGTGACACCCCTGCAGTGGCCCAGTAATCAAGGAGCCTCAGTCCTTACCACTAGCACCAGTGATGGATCTGCACATTGGGAGGATAACATGTACACACACACAGTAAATTACAATTTCCCTTAATAGCACACACAGATCACATGCTGGGGCTGATTTCTCCCTGTCCCTCTCTCTCCAGATCCCCAGTAAAACTTCCCACTGGCACAGCTGTAGGGTTAAGATCTCAGCCAAGTGGTCAAGCCAAAACCTCCAGCACCCTCTCTGTCCAACCAGTACTTTGTGTCCCTGCCAAAGGAGCTGACACACACACACACGCTCTGAGATTTGATTTATATACAAATATACAGACACTACTGGGGAAGGCTGGCACAGGTTGACTAGCTATGCTCCCTTCTGCCCAGACTAAAATGTAGTAATCACTGCTACCAACCAGCTCTTTATCAGCTACTATAAGGCCCATCCCAAAGGGTGACCAGTTCTACTGTGCAATGTTACTATTATCCGAATGGTAAGAGTGATCAACCTTTAAGGCTTTTCAAGAGTGGCTTGTACAGTGTCCCCAAATACATATGCAAGTACTCTAACAGCTTAAATGTCTCTAAACAAACCAGCCACAATTAAAAGGTTTAAATATATAAATAATAAAAGAACAAGACAATTCTTAATAGCTCAACACAGTGAAAAAAGAGTTCAGAATCACAGGAAATATTTTAAAACAACATTGCAGGACAGTCTTACATAAATGAAGAAAACATCTTACTAATCTTACTAAGTTCTTATCTATCTCTAAGAGATACTATGGTCTAAGTCGTACTTACAGGGCAAGGCAAATACAGATGAGAAGTGCTGAAAATGGATGTGTTCAGATCCAAGACAAGATACAAAATGCACAGACTCACTTTCTGGGATAGTTCTTAAATTATTATCAAATATTTCTGCTGGGTTATCTCATATGACATCATTCGTGTCACCTCTGCCTTTAGTTCCCAGGCAAACAGGAAATTAAAATATAACACTTCTGTGTTAAAAATACTTCTCTCAGAAGTTTTGCCTAGACCTAGACCTGGAAGTTGTAAAACTGTTAAACATGTTTTCCTTGGAAACCTGTAACAATAGACAATAGAAAGAATTTCTAGCTGTAGACATTCTGTCTCTTTGATGTATTAACCAATTTTATAGCACATTGTAAAACTCTTATTTCCAAAGAGTTTGCAAGTTAACTCTGCATGTTCCTACTTTTAACATGAAAACATACATTTGCATAGGCATATAGTCCATATACAATTTTGCTCTTCTCCAGCAGGGTGCACTGTGGTTAAATTCTTAAAGCTCAGCACATAACATACAGTTTACTTACATTTGTAAAACAAGCCTATGGATCATATTAATATTTACAAATGACATAGGATTATTTACAAAATTCTAGTTAGATGGACTGGCAGCCTGTGATGCCTCTGCATTGGTCCAGTAATCAAGGAGCCTCAGACCTCACCACTAGCACCAGTGAGGGACGTACACATTCGGAGGATAACAAGTAGACACACAGTTTCCCTTAGAAGCACACAGAGACCACAGTCAGTCTGGGGCTGGTTTTTACCTCTTTCTCCAGATCCCCAATAAAACTCTCCACTGACACCAACCACTACTTATCAGCTACTATAAGGCCATTACAAAGGGTGACCAATTCTTTGTTTAATGTTACAGTCATCCAAATGGCAAGTGTGTCCAAGACTTTTAAGGCTATTTAAGAAAACCTGTACAATGTTACCAAATACATATGCATGTACTTTAATCTCTAAATATCCAGCCATAATTAAAAGGTTTAAATATATTTAATAATAAATAATAAAAGCACAAGGCAATACTCAATAACTCAATACAGTGACAACAGAGTTCAGAATCCCAGGAAATATTTTAAAACAACATTGCAGGACAGTCTCACATAAATACAGGAAACATCTAAACTAATCTTACTAAGTTCCTAACTATCTCTAAGAGTGATACTATGATCTAAGTCTTACTTCCAGGGCAAGACAAATACAGATGATAAGTGCTGAAGATGAATGTGTTCAGATGCAAGACAAGATACAAAATGCACACTCACTCTCTGAGATAGTTCTTAAATTACTATCAAACATTTCTGCTGAGTTATCTCATATTATTGGCTACACACTAACTGCAGAAAAGTCTCACTGTTGAATTATCAGATAATTAACTCAAATGAAGCAAAACACTAGAGAAACACTCAATTTATTCACAGAATACAAGATAAAGCTTTCAGGTAACACCCTCCATCAGTATACCAATACCATATTAAACACAGTTTAAATAACCATTTCAATAAAACACATGACACAACCATCCAATAAAAAATCAATTTCAATTAAATATATGATAAATTAATCAGTCTTATAATACTTAAAGATACAATGTAAAATATAACATTTACATGAAGTTTCATAAACTTTTCATCAGCATTTTTCTATTTAAAAAAAAAAACTGTCATTTATATTGCTTTTGTTTGACTACTAGAATGGGCTTTATGCTAAGCAGGTTATTAAGACCCTGGTATCTATCTGCCTCTAGCATAGTTATCCATTTGTATTCAGCTATATCCAACCTGTTATTAATATCCCCACCTCTCATATCTATATGTAATACCTGTAGCACTTTAAATTTGAATGTATGTGTTGGCCCTTTGTCCTTAAGATGTTTGGCTAGTATATTAGTCATAACCATTCTTCTCACTTCTGATTTGTGCTCAGTTATATGATCTTTTAGCCACCTAGAGCACTTACCTACATAGAAACCTTCACATCCTACGCTAGTAGCTAGATATGCTATAAATTCAGTGTTACAAATTGCATAACATTCCATTTTACATATTTCCTTATGTACTGAACGTTTATACTCTATCTCACTACATATCTCTTTGCAGCAACTACAATTATAGCATGCTACAGTCCCATTTTTATTTGAAATTATTACTTCTTTACTATTTAATTTAAAGTCTTTATAGCTTAGTTCCCTCTTTAAATTTAGACAATTCCTACATGCAAATCTTGGTTTGTCTCCTAGAACTGGTATGAGTTCTGGCATTGGTGTTAAATTCCACCAGTTATTCCATATTACTTTCTCTATGCCTTTGCTTAAATTATTATGGGTGGTGATGTATCTAAGTTGATTTTCATTTTCTTTGTTACCTACATATGTCTGTAAAATAGCACTAAACACAGCTGGTGCTAGTTTGTCCCCCTGTTCCAATATTTCATGCTATTATTATATATCAGGGCCTCATTGTACCCCCTTTCTTTAAATTCCCCTGCTAGTGTTTCCATCTGTTCCCTACATTTCACTATATTTGTATTTAACTTACTTATTCTCAGTAGTTGACTCTTCACTGTCCCTTGAAACACATGCTTAGAATGCATACTCATAGTGTGAGTATATCTGTTGACTTGTACATCCTTTCTATAAGCAGTAGTCTCTAATTTATCTCCTTCTCTATATAATAATACATCCAAATAATGCATTTGTTGCTCAGAATAAGTAATTTTAAATTCTAAAAATGTACTATTATTTAAATATTAGATACATTCAGACAAACTATTAACATTGCCCCCCCAGATTAAAAAACATAGCTCTCCACTTCACCAATATGTCTTCTTGACATACTTGATGTGGCCCAATTGGTTATACAACATTATTCTATTGATGTCACTCATCCCTGGTGTGGTACATCTCTAAAACATGAAATTCATCTTACTATTCTACATTTATGTTCTGAAGAAGTGGGCAGCAATGGTGCTCTCCCACCACCCTCTTACAAATTCCTGTATTCTTTAACCTGTGTCCTACTCTATTTACCCCCCATTTTCACAACTGACCTATCAATCTCTTTTTCACACATTTAATCTGGTCAAAAAATAGAATCACACACAGCACACATGGCCCATGGAAAACCTTTCACTTTTTGTCCTCACTATTTGTGCAGAGGTTGGCATAGCATACCAGTGTTGAGTGATGGTGAATGATTTTTAACTTCCTATGGCAAAAGCTGACGATTTTAATTTCAAATGCAGTAGTCTGGTTATTTTCATGTAAATGTGCTTAAATCTGCTACACTATGGGAATACAGAGTAAAGGCAAATAAGGACAGCACTGTGAAACAGTTACTGTAACATTTATAGGTTCATAGGCTCATGGATGTTTACTAGGCTAATGACCAAAAGTGTGGTTTTTTAAGCCTATCCATGCATCCCAAATCTCTGACAAGTTCTGATACTCTTGATAAGTGTAGGAAGGTGCTTGGAAGTTAAACATTTACAAGCAGGGACCAGGGAGATGAACCATTTACAGGTTGGCAGTATCCATTAGAGACATAGATGCCAAACCAAGGATGAATTTCCTGTTCCCCATCCAGTTGTCCAAGTTATACTTGAATTGGATTAGGGAGGAACTCTGCTTCATATTTAAGGGGAGCCTGTTCCAGAGATGTGGTAGTCTCTGGGATACACACCGATCTCTCCAGCAGGTCCTATTTATATCACAGGCAAGGTTTAAATCTTTAGAATGGATAATTCTGGTTTTGTTTGTTTAGTGGATATGCAGGAAGCCCACCAGAGTGGGGTCTCGCAATGCCCTGTATGCCATGCATGGATCTTCCCTCAAAATCCTGTAGGAGACAGAATACAGGGATAGGGCCTTGAGGTGATCTGTACAGGACATTTTACTTATGCCCTGTATTCTGTTAGTGAAGAACCTCTGTGGACATTCCAGTTGTTGGATAAGCCTAGTTAGGTACATACCAAAGGGGGCATTTTACTCAATAATAGGTCTAATAAATGCCAAATGCAGTATAACAATGAATTTGTTGGACATAGATGACATACCTTTATTTATAAGCTGTGCAACAGAAAATTATTTCCTCACTACTGAAGACATGTGAAGGTCAAAGGCTAGATTACTGTCTGTGTATCCCTAAGTCCCTGACTTCTGTGTCAACTCTAAGGGGTGTGTTGTCAATATGACAGTTACCAAGGGTGGATGACTTCTCAAAGGATTCTATTATGCAGTTCTTGGCATTTAGTTTTAGTCCATGGCTCTGAGACCAGTTGTTTTTCTGTGACAGCCCTTCTTTGAGAACATTTATGTCAGTTTGGGGTTCAATGACAGCTCCTAATTTGCAATCATCTGCAAATTTAGTAAGCCAGAGACCATTAACATTAGCCTTGACTTCAGAGAAGTATATGCCAAAAAGGAATGGTCCAAGGACCAATCCCTGAGGGACACCTCTTGTGACTGGCCTCTTTGTAGAGGTGGACTTCCCAGTTCTAGCTTCCTGGGTCCTGTCTATGAGCCATTTGGCTATCCACTAGGTGACATACGAGTTTGTACCTAAGCTCTTGAGTTTGTCAATAATGCCCAAATGAGGTATTGTGTCAAATGCCTTGGCCATGTCAAGATGGCCAGTGGTAACCATTTTGCCTTCATTCGTTGCTTTGTTGACCTCCTCAAAGAAGTCCACCAGGTTGAGTAGGCATGACCTGCCCTTGATGAAACCAAACTGGGTTGGGTCCAGTGTCTGGAGGTTTACTACATCACTATTGATCATTTCCATGATAATTCTTTCCATAGCCTTACATATAAGACTAGTGAGACTTATGGGTCTGTAGTTTTCACAGTCTGTAGATAGCTCACCTTTGTGCAGAGGGATGACTGTTGCTGTTCTCCATTCATGAGGCATGAAAACTGTTTGGAGGCTACAGTTAGATAGCAATTCCAGAGGGCCTGATAGGTCATGTTTCATTACCAACATGAGAGATAGATGCTCCACACTAGTTGTCACCCCCTCATTGGTCAGGTCTGACCATAAGCAAATCACCCTTGACATCCACACCCCACCCCCACCCCGCAGTAAGGAAACCTCTGTAAAAAAACTTCTCCAAAGCCAACTTCATGCTACTCAAGTCAGAAGTGACAAACTTCATAACATTCATGCAGATGAGAGCTGAAAATTCGACTGCTGAATCCTACATTAAGGCACTGTAAGAGCATATGCACTCATGCATAAATCGTGCCATCCCAAATAGAACTAAGACTCTCTCCTCCAAAAAAAGGAAACCTATCTAGTGGTCCCCTGCCATAAACAAACTAGACAACAGAAGAAAGAAACTGTTGCAGAAAAGAGGAAAATCCCAGGATGCAAAAAACTCCCTTACAAGCCTTAGTAAGAAGATGAGATACCGCATAAAATCCTCCAAAGCTAGTTACGAAAATAAAATTGCCAAAGATTCCAAAGACAACCACAAGGCATTCTATAATTATGTCAAGAATCTAAATGGCAATGCTCAGATATGCTCTGAGCTACTATAGAATGGCATTAAGTATACTGATCGCAAGGATGTTGCCAATATCCTGGCAGATAGATTTAGTGCCAACTTCACCCCCCCTCTCACCCTCTAAAGGGCCTATCTCAATACCAAAAGATTGCCAAATTCCAGTAATCACTGCCACACAAGTGGAAACCACACTCTCCAAAGCTAAGAATACAGCATCCATGGGACCAGATGACATCCTGGGCTGTGTACTACATGAACTAGAAAATGAACTGGCACCTCACCTAACTGTCATGTTTAATCATAGCCTCAACTCAGGCTTCATGCCCACTGAGTAGAGCACAGCTACAGTTATCCCACTCCACAAGGGGGATAAACCTTGGATCCCAGGAACTACAGTCCCATCAGTCTGACGAGCCTGATATGCAAGGGCATGGAATGCATTTCCATGGAACTTATAAACAAAGACAATGGCACCCTTCAAACACTGGACTCCACCCAGTTTGGGTTCATGAAGGGCCGGTCTTGTCTGCTGAACCTGATTGGCTTCTTTGAATCAGTATCCAGAGCTATGGACGAGGGTAAGGTGGTCCACACAACCTATCTGGACTTCGCCAAGGCCTTCGACACCACCCCCCACTCTGTAATCATAGATAAACTTACTAAGCTGGGCATAAATTCTTATGTCACTTGATGGGTTGCCAACTGGCTTACTGACAGAACCCAGACTGTAAAAGTAGCCAACTCCAAATCCAGCTCCAGACAAGTGACAAGTGGAGTACCTCAGGGTTCAGTCCTGGGGCCGCTCTTGTTTGGCATCTACTTCTCCGAAGTACAGACCAACACTAAAGGACTCTGGCTAATGGAGTTTGCAGATGACTACAAACTCGGAGCCATTATTGAATCCCCAAATGATGTGGATATTCTACAAAAGGGCCTTACAAAACAGATGCTTGGTGCCAGAGCCATGGGCCAAAGCTTAAAGCCAAGAAATATATAGTTATCCCCTTTGGGAAAAACCATATACCCATGAATTACCACATAGGTGGCAGTACACTAAACACTGAAAGTGTGATGAGAAACTTAGAGACACAGGTGGATCGTGGTCTCACCTTCGATGACCACATCACCACAACAGTCAGGAAATCCTTCTATGTGACACACCTCATCACTAAGGGCTTTTCATCCAGAAAAAAGGAGGTCATTGTTCCACTGTACTCATCCCTCATTAGACCCATTATAGAGTACAATGCCCCATTTGGTATGTACCTCACAAGACATCTGCAACAGCTGGAAAGGCTGCAGAAATACCTCACTAAAAGAATCACAGGCCTAAAACAGATGCCCTATGCTGACCATATAAAAAAACTCCAGCTATACTCTGTGGCATTTCGTCTACTCAGAGGTGACCTCTGCTTAACATACAAGGCCACGTCAAACCCTGAGCTGTTGGACATGCTCCAGTTAAAGAAATCCCAATCCCTCAGAGCCACATGTTCCAGGGATCTAAACCTTGTCGCCACAATGAACAAAACATGCTGGAGGGATAGGTTCCTGACCCATAGACTCCTGAGACTCTGGAATAGACTGCCCATACATGTCAAGCAGAGCACCTCCTTGGCCCTCTTCAAAAGAAACCTTGACGATTGGATGGGAGATAGGAAATTCACCCCAGGGATCATGTCAGTCACCCTGCTAGGCAGGGGTACAGGGAAGTAAATATTGTGCGAAGAAATATCCAGGGGAATTTTTATGGCTAGGCTTGTATAGGCCCTAGGGCCGATAGCCTAGTACCAACTTATGAACCTATGAACCTATTTAGAACAGTTTTCTTGGCATTAGAGAGAGCATTAAGGACCTGTTCCCTAGTTATAGCAGGGGAGTTATATTTGATGGTATTTTCTGAGGGAAGTTTGAGGGGGAGAGGGGTAAAGTTGGAGCTGAATTTATCAGCCAGTAGGTTTGCTATATCTTCTGGCTCAGTATAGGTGGATGTATTTACAATGAGCTCTGCACATGCTTGGTTTACTGCCTTTGAGATTGTGGACATAGCTGAAGAATGCCTTGTGGTTGTCCTTGACCTAGGAGGCCAAATTTACCTCAAATTTGGCTTTGGTAGAATTTATTTGTTCCTGAGTTGTTTGATTAGTCTGAGGGTGCTTTTATCCTGGTGGATGCTACACCTCCTAATTTTTGCCATGACTTTCTTCCCTTCTGTTATACAGCCTGTTCATTTTGTGATTTCACCATTGGATCATCATAGGATCATAGGATTATAGGAGATTACTAGGCTATTGATCCAGAGGTCATTTTAAATCTAGCCATTTCATCTCACTGTAATACCACAGAAATTCTAGTCAATACCTAAATTTGCATTTAATGATGACTGCCCATGTCCAGGAGGGTTGTGGGGGTCTATCCCTAGTAAGAATTTATGATGCAACTTCCAGTGATCCAGGTACCTCTTGAACAGTGTCCTAAAAGTGCTCTGTCTCACATGAAATGGTAGCCTATTCCAAAGACACAGCAGTCACTGGGAGATAAATCTGTCCCTCTAGCATGTCCTATTTAAGTTGCATGGGGCCATATTTAAGTCCCTGAAATGGGTAGCCCTAGTCCAGTTTGACTTACGGATATGCAGTAAGTTCATTAGGTTTGGGTCTTGGATTGCTCTGTAGACCAGGCATAAGTTCCCCTAAGAAGTCTATATGATACCAAGTGTAGTAACAGGGACTTTAGTCAGTCTGTGTAAGGCACATGCTGGAGCCCCTTGATCTTCTTTGTTAGAAACCTCTGAGGTCTCTGTAATTGCTGCAGGTGCTTAGTATGGTACATGCCAAACAGGGTGTTATACTCAGTTATGGGCCAGATATGTGCTGTGTATAGGAGGTTATAACTTATTTTGTTCTCAAGGCAATGCCTTTACTAATCAAGTATGCTATGTAGAAAGCCTTCCTTACTACAGTAGACACATGGTGGTTGAAGTTAAGGTCACAGTCAACTTGTGATCCTAGGTCTCTTACCACTTCATGGGTACTCAGGGTATTGTTGTTGATAGGATAGTGTGAGGGAACATTGTTTGTGCTGAAGGGAATGATGATGCATTTCTTTGCATTCAGTCTGAGACCTTAACTAATACACCAGTCATCGGTCTGCATGAGATCCTCCTGGAGTATGCTGACATAATTTCGGGATTCAATGATTTCACTTAGTTTTTAGTTGTTTGCAAACATGGTCAACCACAACCCTTTAGCTTTGACCTGAACTTCTGAGAAGTATATACCAAACAGTAGGAGGCCCAGCACTGATCCCTGTGGCACCCCACTGCTAACAGGTCTGCTAGTTGATGTGGAGTCACCCACCTTGATAGTGTGTGTCTGGTTTGTGAACCAGTTGACAAACCATCTTACAAAAAAGGGGTTTACATTCAGTTTGCTAAGTTTATCAGTAATGGCTGGTGGCTTGTTTAAGTTAGTTCTGTACTTCTTCCTGGTGGGTACAGCTGTCTCTGTGCAGCTATGAGCATGCTTGTAAATGGTTTCTGTGAAAAGTTCTGCATAGGCAGCAGTGTTCTCAGGGTTTATGGGGCTTGGAATTTTGCCAGGTTATCACTTAATAGCGGGAAGTTAGCTTTAGATTAGTTCTTGAATATTCCAGGTTTAGCTGGGGGTCCAGGTTTTATTTTTACTTCAAAGGAGACCATTTTGCGGTCTGATCTTACCAGGGAAGACATTCCACTAGGGGGTGTGCAGCATTCTCCCATATTAGTAAGGACCAGATCCAGTATTGTTGCACCCCTGGTTGGTATACTGACAATCTACTTGAGGGGGTTTGTGTTTACAAAATCCAGGAATCTCTGTACCTGTACATTTGGTGTCATATAGGATTCCCAGTGGTTAATAGTGGGGTAATTAAAGTCACCCTTGAATATGGTATTGGGCTGGATGGTGTTTCCAATAAGTTTAAATACATGGTATGGGTTTCCTGGGTCATAGAGGGGGACCTATAGCTTGCAAGGAAGTGGTATTGGATTTTGCGTATGGTGATTTGAACATGGAGTAGCTCAAGTGCATTGTCCTGTTTGACCAGCCTTGAAGTACATTTATTTTTGATGTAAATCGAGACACCTCCAGCTTTAGTCCCTGTCTGTGTAGTAGCTGGTCTAGATGTGTGGAAGGCATTATAACCTTGCACTGTTGGTGTACTCTCTGAGGTGTTATACCATGTCTCAGTGACTGTACAGATGTCAGCATTCTCTAGGGTGAAAAGATCTAGTGAGTAGAGTTTTTTGTTTAGACTCCTAGCATTGATCAGTAATACCTTTAAATTTTCTTGATTTTGATTTGCTGTGTTGGAAGTACTTTCAGTTTGGCATTGCCTAAAAAAGGCACTATGGGAGAAGACAGTGTTTTAGCTAATATTCAAAAGCCTAGAGAGGAGAGGTGCAAACCATCCCTGGCAAAACAGCGTGGTCTGTTGTCCATCTCCTTTCATGCTGACAAATATTGCACCCCCTTAGAATGCCACCAGAAAATAAGCCAATTATTATGGCATCATCCCCGGAGAGACATATTCTAAGAGCTCCATGATGTCTCTCTTCATATAGTCTAGGAAGGTACATCTCAGGTCATTTACTCCCACATGGACTATGACTCAGTCATACTGGTACTTGTGGTCCAATGACCTGAATGTGTGCATAATGTGGCAGATCATAGCCTCTGATAAGCAACTGACTGCGACTTTTTCCTAACTCACCTTGGTGAGGGGGACATCAGTGTGTCTCCCAATAGAGTCTTCACTGACCAGAATGTTGGATTGTGTGGTGGCTTTGCTTAAGGGCTTAGTAGAGGCTCAATGAGATGTGGCTGTATTTGTTAATGTGTGTTGTGAGAGAGTGCATTTGGGGCTGCTGAGGGTATTTGTTATGTGTACTTTGTCTAGGAGGTCTTTAGAGTTTAGGAGGGTTACATTTAAGTGTCTCAGAATATGTTGGTCTATGTGTCTACTTTAAATTGTGTGTGATGGGTGCAGAGTGTATAGTACTGAAAACCTTACTGACATTAGGACTACTTTTATGTGAGAGTTTGCCTCCAGTGACATTATGCAAATACATCTCTCACATTACCATATCAGTTTGAGAATTATCATGTTGTCAGTAAACGTGAGGTAACTTCTACATTGCCTCAGGATGCCCACATCCACCAAGCTGGTAACTGAGACAGTGGGAAGTTCATAAACATGACAAAAGACCCTTTTTTTATTAATTTAGATAGCGCAAGTGAGAATATAAAGTAATGTCAGGGGTAGTCAGTTTGCAACTCTGGGGACAGTGCTTGCCGCTGCAAACTATTTGTCCTGTGTGCAACTAGGTAATGGTGACATTTCAGTTGTGCTTTTACAGAAAAAATGTCACTCAAGGTGTCTGTGTCGGTACAGGGCTCTCCCAAACACTTGAGGGGAAACTAATATGTAGACCCTGAAAATTTAAGGATGAAGTATTTAGGTAGATATTCTGAAGTTAGAAGCAAGTCAAGCAGTACTTACTGAAAACAAAGAAAAAATTAGCTTGTCAAGAATGATGAAAAGAGGTGAGTCACATGAATGGCTACAGCTTGGCTATTACTAGTGCTTGTCTGACCACAGCTTTGTTTTTCTTTGCTACCATGTGTGCTTCTTTGCTTCTTTTCTCATCAGAAGCAAAACATTAGCACCAATCCCAAAATTAGATGGAGGCCACAGCCTGTTTGCTGATCGACTGTCTTCTCCCAGATGATGCAAGGATTTGTAGGACTGTTGTAGCATTTATATGGTAGATGCCTTTAGTAGCAACCAGGCCAGTCAGGGATGTCAAGCACAGACACTTACTGCCCAACCAGAAACAGTCAGGAATCAATGCACTCTGCTCCTTCTCTCACCAGGCGTAGAATATAAGCACAAATTCCAAGCTGTCACCTGTGAAGCAGTTATTAGGCTTTCTGGCAATCAGCAGTCTCCTGGAAATAACATCTCTGTGCTCCTTCTCTTACCAGGAGAAAACAGAATGGCTAATCCCAAGATGATTACTGAAAGACAGTATATGGGCTCTCCAATAGCTGGTGGTCTTGCAATATATGTTTAAGGGTAAGATGAAAAAAAATGGGTTAATATCCTAAGCACTGCAGTGTGCACTAAGCAGTTAGATATGATAAAAGGAGTAACTTAAGCTTTAGCTAAGTAGAAAGTCACTAATTTTAAAAGAGCAAGATAGATTGAAAGGGGGTAGCCACTTTTGGGCTCTGATTCTGTGGAATACAGTGGGATGGCCATTAAGTTTAAATAGTTGAAGGGGAGTGATTTCACAAAATGATAAATTTGTGCTTACAATAGCCAGTGAAAGGGGAGATGGAAAGAGATATGTGATCAAATTAACATATGAGTTAGGCAACTAGAAAAAGAGCAGCTATGAACTATTTCCAAGTTTTAATATGCAATTAAAGGCAGAATACAAGTAAAACACAATGTAAAGAATACAAATCACAGTGTACAAAATGTAAGAATGCAATAAAGTAGCACACTAACTCTTCCTTCACTGCAAGTTGTGGCAGAGTCTGGGTGAACTTTTTCAGTCATAAATTAGCACCAGACTAACTGTCCCTGTGGGCCACTCCAAACCAAGCCAATTACCTCAGGTGAGAATCAAACCCACACTTTGTGCTTGGATGGGGAACATCTTAAGCACTATTCCTCCCTCCCCCCACCCAGGATGCTGAATGCAGTGATCTGGAAATTCCCATGTGGCATGTTGCAATAATTTCCCTCTTTGTAGACTGAGGTTTTTACATAGTGTCATGGGTTTGATTACAGCTATAGGTGAAATTATTATTACAAGATACTTTATGTACCTATTGTATATTTAACTGTGGACATTTGTATTTCTCTCCATTTACATATTTCATTAATTTGAATAGTGCAGCAAGACATCATTTCCAAAACTTTGCAGCCCCAAACAAGGAGACTTAGTAAGCCCCATTAGCCTGCTTATGTCTTAATCTTACTCCCTTCCTGCTTCCCTATAGCAAGTACTTTACTGTACAGAGTATGACAGCTTAATAATGAGGTAATAAATAAGAGTAACACACCATACATAAGGCCATACATGTCCCACAAATATACTGTTACTATTCCTCTCTCCATCTGTCTTCCTTTCTCTGTTCAGCCCTTCTGTTTCAATTGGTTTTCACTGTCCTTCAATTGTGTTATTTAAAGACTATGAAGTAGGATTTCCTTTCTGGTTTGATGATATAATGCTCAGAGCTATAGACAGGTTTTTGCATACTTTCAAGGGTTCTATTCCAGGCATTAGCTATGTGTTGTTGACTGTTTCTAGTACATTATATTATGTGTAGCTGTTGTATAGACATGTTATGAGCTAACATTGTCCTTCTGTCATAAGCTACTTGGTCCCTGCAGCACCATCTAGCAACTCAAAAGAGCAGGGGACATTCCCTCTGTAGGAGCCCTACAGCACCATCTAGCAACTCAAAAGAGTAGGGAACATTCCCTTTGTAGGACCTTACAGCACTAAGGTCCTACATACTGATTGTATGCTGAGCAATCTGGAAGGGAGGTTTGTTAGTTTAATTGAAAAATGATTTAATTAGCGATGGTTTAATTGTCTGTTGAAAATAATTGAGGGTTTCTGCTTGAATATATAAACTTGCTAAACTCCACTGTATGTTAAGATCTGAAGAAGCGTATATTTTTATATGCGAAAGCGCTTATCCTATTTTGGTCTGTGAAATAAAAGCTTTTCCAGTGAAGAACTTTGTTTTGTCTATATTCTTTACATTCGTGGTGGAGCTGGATGTGTTTGTTGTTCTCCACCTTACAGCACCATCTAGCAACTCAAAAGAGTAGGGGACATTCCCTCTGTAGGAGCCCTACAGCACCATCTAGCAAATCAGAAGAGTAGGGAATATTTCCTCTGTAGGAGCCCTACAGCACCATCTAGCAACTCAAAAGAGTAGGGGACATTCCCTGATGCCATGGCCATATTTCCCCTAGTAGTATACATATCACCACGAGGTCTTCGCTGAAAAGAAGCTACTAACTTAGTGGGACTAACCCAGTCAACAAAAGGATAAATAGAATAAATAACAAATGGCAATGGCCAAAACTAAAGTGAGTGACAAAAAGAGTGCATACCCATTTAAAAAATGTGCCTGGAGCAATCATGTGCATGGAGGGTAAGAGCAATGCTTTGAATGAAATAAGAGGTGAATACACTTTAATGAAATGGGGCATTTGGGATGAAACAAGAGGTGGATATATATTAAGAAAATATGACATTTTACTGTTGTAAGACTAAAAATTGTCAGAGATAAAGCAGTAGAAAATATGCAAAAGAAAGTGCCAAAGAAGGTTTCTTTTAGGGTGCCATGATTAACCCTCAGACACAGAGGAAAACATAATGTAAAATTCCTAGTTTGTGGAACTCCACTGAAGTTCAAAAAAGGCACTGGATAAGAAACTACAGTAATATGCCATGGTATCTATGGAATCATCTAAACATGTCCACAGTTACTTAAAGCAGAAATGTGGATGTAAGAGGAAGATCCTTGCAATGATTAAGCAAAGGGGCACAGATACCAAGTTTTGGGTCTATGCACTCACAGATCCATATGTAAATATTCTGCTGAGCAGAACTGTGGCATGCAAACTGGATTTAAATTGAATAAATAGATATCTATGTGTTTGATGATGCTGGACTACTTAATCGTGAACCAGTTAAAATAAGACTACATTCAGGAACTGTCCCATATGCACTTGCTACACTCATTAGATTACCATTCCTAGTCTCTCCAAAGTGGCAGTTGAGTTAAAGTGATGAAGGCACTTAATTATAGGATCACAAGAAGTTATTAGGTTAATAGCCCGAGGTCCCTTACAAGCCTAGCCAAATTCTACCCTTGTTACCATGGTCAGCATCTATTGCCCCTGTCCAAGAGGAACACAGGTGGAACCCCCGGGGTGAATTTATGGTTACCCATCTAACTGTCTAGATTGTGTTTGCAGAGAGCCAATGAGGTGCTCTGTTTGATGTGAAGTGGTTGTCTGTTCCAAAGGTGTGGTAATCTCTGGGAGACAAAATTTGTTCCTCCAGCAGGTTCTATTGATATCACATAACCAGATTTAGGTCTTTAGAGTGAGTAACCAGCGTGCCATCTGACTTGTGGATGTGCAGCAATTCCAACAAAGCTGGGTCAGAGATCACCTTTTTATGCAAGGCAGAGATCACCTGTGAGTAGTTTGTATGTGACGGTGATTTCAGCTGATCCATATAGGATAGCTGCTGAAGACCTTGCATTTTCTTTGTGAGGAATCTTTGTGGTCTCTGCAGTTGCTACAGATGCTTTGAAAGGTACATGCCAAAACAGGTGTTGTACTCAATTATTGACCTAATGGGTGAAGACTATAGGGAGGTGATAAGTTCACTCTTTGTCAAGGCAATGCCCTTACTTATGAGGTGAGTCATACAGAATGCCCTTCTTACCACTGTGGAGACATGGTTATCAAAGATAAGGTTGTTGTCAACTTGAGTGCCCAGATCTCTCACCACTGAGTGCATAATTAGGGTATTGCCATTGGTGTGGTAATTTGCAGGAACATTGCTCTTGCTGAAAGAGATAATAATACATTTTTTTGCATTGAGTTTCATTTGTCTGCATAAGATCTTCCTGAAGGATGTTGACATCATTTTGAGAATCTGTGACCACACCCAGTTTGCAGTCATCAGCAAACTTTGTCAGCCACAGCCCCTTGGTTTTAGCTTGTACTTTAGAGAAATAGATTTCAAACAGTAGAGGTCCAATCTCTGTGGAACACCACTGGTAACAGGGTTGCTGTTGGAGGTGAATTCCCCTCTTTTGACTGTATGAGTTCTAGCAGAGAGCCAGTTTGCAACCCACCTTACAATTTAAGGGGTGATGTCTACCTGGGAGAGTCTGTCAATGATGCCTGAGGGAGGGACAGTGTCAAATGCCTTTGCCAGGCCTAGGTAGGCTGTATGCACAGATTTTCCCTCATCTAGTGCCCTTGTGACTCTCTTAAAGAAGCATGACCTCCCCTTGACAAACCCAAATTGGGTAGGATCTAGTGTTTGGAGATTAGGGATATCTTTGTTTATAAGGTCCATGGTGATTCTTTCCATGGCCTTGCAGATAAGGCTAGTCAGGTCTGTAGTTCCCAGGGCCAGTAAAAGCACCACCTTTGTGCAGGGGGATAAAGGTGGCTGTTTTCTATTCAGCTGGGATGACGTCAGTGCTTAGACTGTGATTGAAAAGAGTAGCCAATGGTGATGCTAATTCTTCTTTGAGCCCATGTAGGACACAGCTTGAGATGTTACCAGGTCTCAATGATGCTCTGTTTTTGGCCTTAGAGACTAGCCTTTATGACCTGCTCTTTAGAGATATAAGGTAGGTGACAGGTAGTAGAGATGTCATGAAGTACATGTGGTGGGGATGGAGGAGTGAAGTTTTCATTGAACCTGTTGGCTAGCAAGTTAGCTATGTCCACTGGCTCAGTGTATGTGCTACCATTAACTACCAATTTGGGAAAAATCTGAGCTTTTCCTTTTAGGTTACTGATGTAACTGAAGAATGCCTTATAGTTGTCCTTGATTGAGGAAGCTAACTTAGATTCATAGTTTGTCTTGCGGGACTTCACAAGAAGTCCTATTTGCTTATTTAAGCTGAGGATGGAGTGTCTCCAGTTAAGAGCCTCCTCCTTCTTACTCTTGGACAGCAGTTTCTTCCTTTTATTGTAAAGCCTGTTAATGGTGTTTGTCCACCAGGCAGGTTCGCTTTTCCTTGAAGAGCTTGTTTTGGTCCTATAAGGTACTGCTGAGTCAACGCAGTTGTACAGGTGCTTGTATAGGTATTCATGTAGAGCTCAACATAGTTTCCAATTCTGTCTGAGGGTAGAGGTGCAATGAAGGTATTTATACCATGATGTAAGAGGTTATAATCAGCTTTGGAGAAGTGTTTTCATCTAGTTGCTGCAAGGGGAGGGCCAGGTATGATAGTTACCTCAAATGAGACTGATATGTGGTCAGATCTCACCAAAGATTAACTCACAGTGGGGGAGCTACAGTGGTGTCCCATATTTGTAAGCACCAGGTCCAGGATGTTGGCACCCCTGGTGGGGGTGGCAACCAGCTGGTCCAAGGCATTGGAGTTGAAAAAGTCGAGGAACATTTGGGCAGGTGAGTTTGAACATGAGTAATTCACCTAGTCAATGCTAGGGTAGTTAACGTCGACAAAAACTATGGTGTTAAGATGTATCTTGATAGACTCAAGTTGATCCAAATAAGCAGAGGAGGGTGTCCTAATTTATGGAGGGGATTCTGTAGCTGGCAATAACTTGAATAGGTATCTTACTAACAATTAATTGCACCTGAAGTATATCTAGGGGGTCATACTGTTTAACCGATCTGAAGGTGTATTTATCCTTGATGAATATTGATGCACCACCTCCATTTATTTTCTTGCCTTCAGTTTCTTGTCTGAATGTTTGGAAGGAGGTGTAAGCCAGTATGGCTGGGGTGCTTTCCACAGCCTTGAACCAGGTCTTCATGACTGCACAAATGTCTGCATCCTCCAGGGTGAGGACTGCTTTCAGTGAGGGCTGTTTCATGTTAAGACTCCTAGCATTTAGCAACATGACCTTGAGGTTGTTATGGGTTGGTATGTTTATGTCTGGAGTTTTGTCCTTGTGACACTGCCTAAAAATGGTACTATGGGAGTGGCAAGAGCCTTAGCCAATAGCTGAAATCCCAGGGGTGACAGATGAAGACCATCTTTGGCAAAGCATCGATGTCTCTGGATCATGTCATCCCAAGCTGACACATACTTGATCCCCTTTAGAATGACAGCAAAAACTAAGCCAGTTATTGAAGTCAATCAATAATTTACTGTTTGTACTGTGGCATCATTCCAGGTGAAGGTAAAATGTTGCTTAAGGCTAAGGACATACCTGCCTGAGGCGGCTCTATATCATATGTCCGAAAGCTCAAATGTCGGAACGCCGAAACTTCGAACTGGGAAGTTTGAAGTCTAAAAATAACAAAGCCAAAGAACATTGAATTCTTAACCAGGAAAATAATTCAATGGGCCGCTTTCATGGCTTTGATATTTCCTCCACTGTAGTGCAATCTCAGAGTTGGTATATTTAAGTAGGGGGGTTATGAGGGTGTGGAGAGCAAAGCCCCCCACATTAGAAACAGTACGCAGTGTTCATGTGTTTCAGTGTTTTGTACCGGAACAGGGATTATTTTCCCTGGGGAAAAAATAGCTGTTCTGAGTGTTCGGAGTTTTAAGTTTTCAAACTTTTGGGTTTGATATTTACATAGTCGAAGTTTTGACACTTCGACTATGTGATATAGACCTGCCTGAGGCACACAGTCTGAGAGCTCAGTCATGTCTGTCTTCATATAGTCCAGAGAGGTACTCCTCAAGTTGTTTATACCAACATAGACTATGACAAAGTCATAATGGTACCTATTGTTGAGAGACTTGAGTGCATGTGTGATATGGAGGATCCTGGCACTTGAGAGAGAGAGCTAACCATGACCTTCTCGTTAAACAACCTGGTGAGAGGGGACATCTCCGTGCCTCGTGATGGAGTCTCCTATGACTAATATGTTAAGTTCAGTGTTTAGCTGTATGGGCTTGACAGGTGAGACACTGGTGAATGAGCTATTGTGAGTATTGTGTTCTGCAGAGAAAGTATTATGTGTAGCATGCTTGTGTTTGTGTTTGGGAGGTCTCTGGCGCTTAGATAAGTTTGTGACAAAGACCTCCACGTATGTAGTTATGTGTGATGTGGGTTTGGATGCAGTAGGTGGTGAGGCATGCATGTTAACAACCTGCTCAGTGTCAGATGTATTGACTGGCATGTGACAGAGCATTGATTCAAGGTTTTTAATATAATTGTATCTGTCACATGTTGAGTTTCTTTGGATTAAAAGTAGAGGGTTGTCTGTGTACATGAGGCAGTTGCTACACTGCATCATGATGCCCAAGTTGACTAAGCTGACTGGAAAAACTGTGGGAAATTGCCCATTCATAGTGCTTGGTGAATTTATATGGTCAGAATGAGAAATATGGTAGGAAAGAGGTCACACATAGGAATAACTAGTAGGCAAGTTGTGTTAATACCTCAGAGTTTAGGCTTAATGTTACACTAGTAGGTAGAGCGGAGCCACAGAAAAACTCTTAAGGCCATTATTACAATAGGGTGCTTACACAGCTTCCCTAGTACTGTCTCTTTAATCAGAAATGTGCTAAAGATGAGGAACTACACTCTTGGGATACATTTGTATCTAAGGGAAAAATTGTCAAAATTATCTGTCTGGCTATGGTGCACAATTGCATGGCAGTCCGCAATGCTGAGCTATGAGCAAACAAGCAGAAACCCACTCAAGGGTGGGGGATAAATACCAGAAGGTTAAAACCTAAAACAACTTAAAAAAAGCTCAAAAGAACCAATGAGGTGCTTACTCCAAGCCCTAGATGAGCCAAACTTTATCAGCTAAGGACCAATCAGCACAATCTTCTTACTAGAGTGCAGAATGGCTTTTTCTAATCCAAGATGGCTTGGAAAATGTTCTCAGAACAAACAGCCACTACAGGCAAACAACCAGGCCCAGAAACAACAACCCTGACTCTGGACTATGTAATAGCTACTAGCTACACTATTTTAGGCAAAAAACACTACAGAAATTTGTACCATAGCAGGGAAAACAGAAGAGACGCTAAATAAAAGTTAAAAAAAAATGAGCAAGGAGACTGGAGAGAATGCTTTTAACTGCAAACAAATCAGTTGTATGATACATTCATTGGCAGGAAAATCAGAACAAAGAGATGCTTAACAAATGGAAAAAGACTCCAGTTAATACCTTTCAAACAGTGAAAATGGCTAAAAAAGCTTTACAAACAGTGAAAACAGTAATTAAAATGATTTAACAGGCCCTGTAATGCAGACAATTGCAGTACAACAGTGCCATTTGTTTATATAAAATACATTTAAAAAAGTGGCAACAGACAATAAACAAGTGCAATAAATGGTAAGAATAAGCAATAAATAGTAAAAGTAAGCAAGAAAACAAGCAACTTATGGTTTTAGGAAACCTGTAGTCATCTGAAATCTCAGCACAGAGTTGTATAATAGACGAGGTTAGTAACCTTACACATTGAGTTTTGCCAATGATGCCAGAAAAATGGCAAAGTCAAAATATGTCTTGACTTAATGAAACTAAATGATGCAGTAAAATGGACAGTTTTATCTTGTCTGTTTTGGAAGACATAGCATCAAAGTTAGCAGGGCAAAAATTTTCCCTGTGTTAGATGCATTTAGTGAATATTGACAAATTCTCCTAGATCTGAGCTACAGGAAGCTG
>NC_056749.1:859966138-859976138 GCF_019279795.1 Protopterus annectens
TCCCCGTGGGCCATCTGGATGAAAAAGATATGAACAATATGTGTGAGAGTGTCCTGTGTCACACTTTACTCCTTTACCCACAGATATCACTTTACTGCCATATGTACCATCCTATTGTCTGTCAGAGGTTGCATACATTCAATACCACTTATTGGTTCTCAGGCCACAACTAACTAACACTGCCTGGCAGACTCTATATATCACACCACTATACAACAGTACCCGACACACTGTTTGTGACACATTGCACAACCTCAAGACAGGGGTGTATATCACACCGATGCATGAATAGAGATGTCATCCATTGCAATGGATGTATAGTACAGGTACCAGTAGTACCAATCAACCACCCTAGTCATTGATGCCATAGCCCTGCCTAACAGATGTGTCCAGTTGTTACTATAGGTGGTATACTGCTGTAACAGACTATATATGTTGCTGGATACACACATTTACCCTGTAATACACATATGATTGTAGCCATTGTACAGCCATAATCACACACACATCAGGCAAACATACAACACACCACTGTATGCCAACACAGATGAGCATTACCTGTGTACCATACGGTACTGTGTGCCATGACTTACACACCCTTATGTCTGCATTCTGTCCTCTGTGGAGACTACAGGAAACACACATGACAGTGTTTCCAAGCAATGTGAACACACACCATACTGTGCTGTTTAGGCCTACAGCTTCAGGTAGTACTACAGTTCATATTGGTGATGGATTCACCAGCAGTACCACTCAATAAGCATAAATGTATTGCTTTAGCCTGCAATGAGACACCACATTCGTCAACGGAGATCTATGTCACATCATCTGCCGTACTACTATGTCTGCCTAACAGTACATTACACATCAGTTGCTGTCCTCACAGCTAGGATAGGCACTACCATGTCAGATACAACATCACACTAAGCTATCACACCTTTACAGACCTTGCACACATTCAGCGTTACACATATGCAACCTCACATAGCAGCTATTGCATTAAGTACATGTGTGAGTGCATAGTGTCATAGGTAGGTAATATGCTATTGGCCCTAGGGCCTTCAGCAGCCTAGCCATATGCTACCCTGGCCTTTGACACACATGTACTTTGATTTCACTTGCCCCTGCCAACCTGAACCACAGAGGTGTCTCCTGGGGTGTATTACCAATCTCCCACACAATCACCAGGGGTATTTATAACAACTGCTAAGGAGGAGCCTTGTTTGCTATTGCTATGTGGTCTATTCTGGTGCATGGCATATCTCTGAGATGGGAACCTATCCCTCCAGCATGTGCCGTTTAGTGATCTGACAAGGTTTAGGGCCTTAGAGCGTGTATCCCGAAGGGATTGTGATACGTTGCCATGGTGGTTGTCACCCAGCTATGGGTGTGACATACCTCTGCATGCCCGGCAGAGGTCAGCTCTGTGTGACCAGTGTGCAATACAGTGTACTTGTGGTTTTGTGAGTCAGTCTGCATAGGGCATCTGTTTGCGGCCAGTATTACCCTCTGGGGGGTCTGTCTGTGGCCTGTTCACCTGGTGTAGTTCTCATGTGAAGTACATACCACACAGGGCATTGTGATGAGTAGAGGGGAACTCTACCCTATACTTCCATAGCTGACACACCTGTTGTCATGACATATACCACACATACAGATTACAGGTGTAGTGTGGCACTGTCTTCATCAAAGTGGAGGCTACTGTCCACCTGTGTCCCATGTTCCCTTATCACACCTTCACTGTTAGGTAGATCTCTACCTATGTGGTAGTTAATGGGTACACTGTTTTGGGAAGGTGGAATGGCACTGCAGTATCAACACTTGTCTACAGTAAATGCCTTGGTCACCATACACCTGTGGCGGCACATATGAACCCATGTCTCTCTGTCTCTCTCACTCTATATGTATATATATATATATATATATATATATATATATATATATATATATATATATATATATATATATATATATATATTATTTATATATATATATATATATATATATATATATATATATATATATATATATATAAATATATTATATACATGCATATCTGTACACATACATGTACACATCCATTGCTGTACACATGGATGTACATATAGGCACATGTACAGTCCACCTTTCATGGTGGGGATATCACTTATGCAACAGTTGTGGGATGTACAGGTATGTGATTAAATTGCCCAGTGTTGTGCAGAATGCGTGTGGGTGTCCTCAGCCCTTGTAGCATTAGCAGGCCTCACTGGCTGTAACACAGCAGATATGACAAATCTGTCCCACAGCATTTAACCACCACATGACATATATCAACACTACCATAGCTGGCCTTAGGCATAGGCCAACTGGGCAGCTGCTTAGGGCGCCGCTCTAGCAGGGGTGCTTTTCCACTAATTATGTGGTGTAGTAAGACAAGGATGGGGGCACCAGGAAGTGTGGTAGGGGGCGCCATGGATCCCTTTTTCCTAGGGCACCAGTTGACCTACAGCCGCTCCTGCGCACTGCATGCTGTTTTCTAAGCCACACACTATGACCTACATGGATATATGCACATATCAACCTTCACTGACAGATATCTGTCCACCCTTCACTAACAGTTGCAGTATGTCCCTTGCACTATGCACATGTGCAGATACAGATAGATACATACTGCTGCCACACATGAATGATTTGCAGTGTGTAGAGTACTCTTCAGGAACATCTACAACATGCCAACACATACATGTGAGTTACATACCTTACCTTAGTATTTCCCTGCTCCGTGGTTACGGTTTTGTAATTTTTTTTTTTATCAGTGTTTTTTTTTTTTTTTGGGTTTTCGACCTCTAGTCAACTTTCTGTCTCTGTTTCTCACTCTGTTCTGTTCTGTCTCTGTCTCTGTCTCAGTCTGTGCCTGTGTCTGTATCCGTGTCTCTCTCTCTCTCTCTCTCTCACACTCTGTATCTCACAGCATCTGCAATGATATAATTGCATGTGTGGGCTGTAGGTACAGTCTGCTTTTCTAGATATCTGCACTTGTGCACGTGACAGCCTCTGCACCAATTGCTGCCCACCATTCAGTAATTGTATGCAGCCTGCTGTTTGGTGATTGCATTACTCACTTTGATTGCAGCTTACTGCTATAAAATGCTAGGTTAGGTAGGCATAGCCCTTTCAGATTTCCAAGGTGGGGCCCATGCTTGTTTGCTCTGGACACTGTTGTGTCAGTCTGAAGGTTGGTATATGTCTCTTATCTGATGCTAGGGTTGTAGCCAGTTATATGCATGTTGTACTCAAACCTGAATGTTGCTGCTTCCAGTGCACACATCTCAGTGTAGACATGTATGCACCTCTCCAAATGCTAACACAGGATACATGGGAGTATGTACTTTTTTTCTCACTTACACAATTAACTGCCATAGAAATGTGGCTATTACACTGTATTCCTGTGGCCAGTATAAATCCTGGTCTGATACTGTGTGGTGTTTGTAAGGTGCTACTGTAACATTATTCCCTGCTAGGATGGCTGGTTCTCCTTTCACAGTCATGTAATGCAATTCCACAACCACTGCTGGTAAAGACCCACAGAAAAGAATTTGTGTTATACCATTCCTAATTTCCATTTACATTCCCTCATTTTAATGCATGATATATTTATTTCAGAACCAAGTTAGTTGCATACCTGCTGTGGCTTAGTGGTAATGCATCCAGTCTATTGTGTCAATGGTCTGGGGTTTGAGTCTGGCAGAGGTTTTTTTCTTTTGCTGCCCAGCAGAACAATGGCCCTGCCATAGTGTGACTAAGGCACTTTTAAGCAGTTGTAAGCAGGTTTGCGCTGGTTTGCGTGATGCTTAACGACGCTTAGCTAAGTGTACACATGCGCACAGTCGCTTAATCCTGCTTACTACTACTTAAAAGTGCTTACTCCTGCTAACCCATGCGCTAATTTTTTTAAAGAAAAGAAAATGGGGAGATAGGAAAGTGGTGAAAAAGGGGGCACAAAGAGGGACACACAGTAGGTAAACAAGCTTGGGATGTGCAGAACGGGTGTAGGGAAGGTCCATAGCTGCCCATTTCTTTAACAGCAACAGCTGTGCATATGCAATGAATATGGAGTGAAATTTGAAACCTTCCACCCCTGGGAGAGGGGTGAGGACAACAAAGTATTTTGTACTGCCAATTCTAATTATCAGCTTACATGTTTGTCCGATGGACATGTGTGCGAAATGGGCAGCTATGTATGGGGCTTATTTTTTTGGGGGTACAGATTGCCCCCTTTTTTTTTTTTCAGGTGAGAGTGGGAAGTGTGGTAGAGGAAGTAGGTATGTCCGGGGAGGTAGGTTGGGAAGGTAAACAGACAAGACAGATAAGATGCATACAGGGGCGGTGTATGACATATGGGGTGGGTGAACACAATTGATGGGGTCAGATGTTTGTAAATCGCAAGCCCATGAGCCCACAGATGGTAACAGTGGAACTGAGATCCCCACCCATGGGCAGTCACTACTGAACCTTCACAGCCCCAAGGGTGGCTGTGCTGGGAACTGCGTAGGACAGGCAGGCTCACCCGTGAGACATGCCACTCTCACCGCAAGCTGGCATAGGGGATCAGCGACTGAACACTGGATCTCCCTACGCACCACAGCTCAGAACCTTCGAAGGGTGACAGGTGGCCCTTCTCCACCCACGCTTGCACGGGGGGATGAGCCCTATCCCCTGCAGCGCTTCCACCTGAAGGTGGCACAGGACCAATGGAGGAGGGGAGCCTGGGCTGGGCACCGGATGTGCTGGTGCCAGGTGCACTCGCTGGCTGAGGAGGGACAGGTGGGTCCGCTGGGACCGACCTTCCCGTACGTTCTGTGATTAGGTGTGTTTAATTACAACATAAGCAAAACAGCATTCCAGATTAGTTGTAACAGCATGCAATAATATTCCCATTAACACAACACACCAAGGGTACAACAGTTGAACAACAAGCATAACACATGCATATATTAAACCACAGTGGTTATTCCAACAGCATGCAGGGATGTTTGGTAGCAATAGGCCACCATGATTGTGGTGTTTAAACAGGGTAGATGCATCAATGTGAATGCAAATATTTATAGAAGAATAGGACATATGTCCCAACAAATATTTAAGATTACACATACTCATTGAGGTGTGGAATTGCATGGTTTATGCACATACAGTAGGGTATAGAAAAAACCTTGGTTAACATGTTATAATGACCTTTTAGTTTACACTACATTCCTAGTGACTGCAGGTGTATATCCCCTACATGTATTATTACACTTGCCACCATACGTTAGGTTGTGTAATGGGTTTGGCTAGTTCAATATATGCCTGACCTATATCTGGCATACTAACTGTCCAGGATGCAGATGTTACTGCTACATATTTCTTGATTGCATTTATATTTCTTTATCTACATATATGGGATGTTTTCACATGACATTTTCACTTTGATTTGTACAGAATCCTGCATTTTTTGACACACACTCACATTTCTGGGGAAAAAAATAACATGCTACACGTGTGCCAGGTTTACTTATTCATGCCTGCCAGTAATTGACTGTTGTGGGCTGTATATATGTTTCACAGCTACTAGCACTTCCATCACCCACTTTATATGGGACTGCACAACTCTGGGTTGCCAGCACCTTTTCAAACAGTACTGTTTGTATAATGCATGGGTACAACATTTCGGACTCTGTGACACAGACACACTCTGGGTTTTAGACCTTTATTAATGACATTGCACATTTTCCACAGGCTCACTCCTTTATTTGTATTAGCGGTATATATAGCAGACATGTTCAAGACATATTATACCTTTATTAATAGGTTAGAGCACTCTTTTTTCAGACTCACTCACTTATTTTATATGACAGTGCCTGCAGAGATATTATTCCAGACATATGTTACCTTTCTTAATGGGTTACTACACGCTTTTTCTGCCTCTCTGACGTTTTTATCTGACAGTACATGCAGAGGACTTAGTCAGGCAATTTTATGGCTGTATTATTGGACTACAACACTTTCTTTCATGCTCTCTCCCATATTTTATATAACAATACATGTGGAATAATCAGTAACCTGCCTGGTGGCGCAGCCTTAGCAGCCCATCAGCATAGGCTTGCTGATTCGTAGCATGGTTACCTGCAGCTATAAAGTAAATGAAGGGATATTGAGACATACCTATCCATTATACATACTCCATTATCAATTCTTACATACTGCATTCCATGGCTACATACTCAGTTGTGGGGCATCCCGCATCCCATGGGCTTCCTATATCTATTGGTTCAGGCGGTCCTGCTTTCATCTCTTCAGGTCTGCATGTTGGTGATGGACATGCTCACCAGTCCAAGGGATGCCTGTGGCACTGGTGAGGTCATGAGCTAACCTGTTCCAAGCCTCTGCCTTGTACTCCGTCCCTTGGAACTGGCCCTGCAGGAGTCTTGACTCGTGATGGTGGACAAGGAGCCAAACCATGTATTTGGACTCCTCGATGCCCCAACGTTGTGCTCGGAAGCGTGTTTCCTCTCTGACACCAGACATTCTAACTGCAGATGTGAGCTACAATCAGTGATGACATGTATTCCCGCCTGTGGGGCTTAAATATGCCGCATTTCCCACACATTTTTATGATTGTCCATTTTGTAAAATTCTCGGCTGACTGCAGACCTGTTTAGTAATGGTTAAACTACCATTCATAAGTATATGAATGTTAATAGTGGCTGTTTCCCCTATGTTGTCATGGCTTAGTGGTTCTGTACTTTGCTTCTGATGCACAGAGTCATGGGTTCGAACCTTGTTATTCATTTTATGTTCATACTATCCAGACTGGCTAGGGGTGTGGCTGTATTTAAGCAACTTTGCTCTACGTTGCTCCTCGGTGCCCTGGTTGGCGTGGCGTGCACGTCCCCGCAAACACATTGCGCTAGGTAAAGCACCATTGAACTATGGGCAACTCTATTGTGCTGGGTGAAGCTCTATTAAACTATGGGCAACTCTATTGCGCTGGGTGAAGTGCTGCTTAACTGCAGGCAACTTTATATCAAGATCCTTTAAAATATTTATTTTGTTCACTGATACATTGGCCATTTCATTGCTTTTTAGTAATGTTTAAACATATTTGTCAGGTATTATTTCATATACTGATTTAAAAAATAAATACGAAGGGGAGTGGTGGGACTCAAACCATGAACGCCTCTTCTTTGTGCGAACGCTCTACCATTATGCTATTGCTATTTGGTGCGATTTGCATAAACATTCTTTCTTATGCTCTTCCATGTCAGAATTCCTAACTCTAGCTAAGCAATGGGCACACCCGCACATACACGCGCAAATACAGGCAGCTATTTTGGGAATTTAAAAAAATAAATTTAATGTTTTGCGTTTTAGAACTGTGATAGGGGTTTACAATATCAGGGAGTGTGGTGCTGGGTGCAGGGACATTTGAGCAGACTCGCTCTTGTGTATTTGCTTTTTTTTACTTTTAAAACACTTTTGGGGCGTGGACATTTAGACTTCTCAGCAGTCGGACATGCCCCCTGCTTTCTTATATGGTCTGTGTAAGAGTTACGGTTGAGTCAGCGTGCCCTCATGCATATTCATGGCACGCTGACATCATACCATTCAACTGCAGCCTCCGAGTAAGACTTATTAAGTCTTACATGGAGGATTCGTGAATCCGTGGGATTATTTGTGAAATTATTTTCAGGCATTTACCCTTTGGGATCTTGTCTGCTCCTGAAACTTGCCTATGTGAAATGAGTACCTTTTTAAGATGCCATGATGGTATCGTGGTCATAATGGATGACATTCTAGTATTTTCGTCAAATGAGCACATGCATGATGAAAGGCCAGAGTCTCTGCTTCAGAATATTAAGAAACTGGGGCACTAGCTAAATAAAGTGCTGGCATAGCAAAAAGGAAATTCAGTAATTTGGTCCCATTGTATCAGTGGTGATGGTATCAGGTCAGATGTAGGCAAAGTCAAGGCTATATCTGAGGTGCAGAATCCTGTAAATGTGATGGAACTCAGGCAAGTGATGGGCATAGTTAATATATTGTGTAATCTTTTGCCAAGACTGTCATCAATATTATATCCCATGACAGGCCTGCTGAGAAATGATGCAAGGTGGACATGGGTGATTCCCAAGAAGAGTAGCTTTCCAAAAAAAGCCAAATACTAGTGTACTGACCTCACGAGTACTTCATACAATGGGGTCACTAAATCTGTTGTAGGCAGAGCCAATGCTAGCAGCTATAGATGGGATCTACCTTGGTGTAAGAGGTCAATTAAAAGCCAGTTGCTTTCTTTTCTCAAATGCTGATCCAAACAGAGTGCAGATATTTCTGAATCAGAAAGGAATGCCTAACAGAAGTGTTGGCTTCTGACCAATTTTCCAGATTCTTATTGGATTCGACTGTTTTCAACTGCAAGCAGACAATAAGCCAGTACTTCCTGTCATCAACTTATATGATTTAAATAAAGTGCCACAAAGATCAAAAACTGCTGATAGGGATTAGACATTTCAATGCAAAAGCTGTGCATGTGCCAGGAAAGCAAGTAATGGTTGATGCCCTACCCATAAACCCAATGAGTAATCTGATTGAATCAGATAACAAATAAGACATGATGGCCTACATGCAAAGTGTCACATATTACCAACCTCTGACTACATGCAGAATGGACATTCTCAAAGAAACCTCAAGCAAGATGGTGACCTACAGTTAATCATCAGTTATATCACATAAATATATGCTCTTCACACTAAAAGTGTAATTGTCAGGTCACAATTGCTGTACCAAGACTGAACTGGTGTGAACTTTACAGGGAGTAGAAATCTTCAGAAAAATTTATGAGGATCATCAGGAATTGACCAACTACAGAAAGACAGAGAGAGAAAAGAAAAGTGCCTATATAGCAGCCAAGTATAAATGTAGATATTGCAAAAGCATTGATGATGTGGAAGTCCTACATAGAACATAATCCAGCTCGGAGGAGAGAACCTCTTTTGACTTCACTATTATGAAAAATGGTCATGGCAGAAAATTAAAGCTGTTCTATATGAATATCATGGGAAAAATATTTGCTGGTAATAAATGACTACTTCACAGACATTGGAATGATCCACCATCCTATGACTACTAGTCAGTATGCGATATTCCAGTTTAAAACATTGTTCTCAGGGTGAACAATATCCATAAGAATAATCACAGACAATGAAACTCAATTTGTATCACTGGAATTCCAAAACTTTACTAAACAGAATGAGTTTGTCCATACTATTGCAAAACACAAAAATGCCAAGCAGGAACAGAAGGATGAAACACTCCACAGTAAATAAATGCACTTATTCAGGCCAAATTCAATAAAACCAATACTGGAGTTTATTGAAAAGAATAAAATAAATGATAAGCGCTTTCGTCCTGACCGCTTCAGAACTTCATCAGATCTGATGAAGTTCTGAAGTGGCGACCAAATAAATGTAAAACAGACAAATCCGCTGAATGGGGTATCTGGATCCAAGAATTTCCCCCAAAGACTTTAAAATTTCAAAAATGTTATGGTTATTAAAATGAATTTTTGAAATTTTAAAGTCTTTGGAGGACATTCTTGGATCCAGATACCCCATTCAACAGATTTGTGTGTTTTACATTTATGAAGTTCTGAAGTGGTCAGGATGAAAGGTGCCTGAATAGGTGCATTTATTTAATGTGGAGTGGTTCATCCTTCTGTTCCTGCTTGGCATTTTTGCATTTTGCAACAGTTTTTTCTTCTTGTTTTTTTTGTCCATACTATATCAATTCCTCACTAACAATGATCAAATAGGTCTGCAGTGTGAGCACTACAAAAGCTAACAAACTTTTTGGTGGAGCGGCATGTCACCTTAATGTCTTACAGGACAGCTTCACTATGCAAATGAATGATGAGTCTAGTGTAACTAAAGTAGGGCAGACAAATCTGAACAAATGTTCCAATACCAGAATCAAAATTAAATGC